>NW_017536296.1:1572391-1574525 GCF_001853355.1 Bactrocera latifrons | reverse complement strand
AGATATCTCGTCAAATGTTAAAGTTTTTCATAAATGCTTTTGTACAATTTTTTCAGTTTTATAAAAATTAAATCATATTTTGTTTCATTTAAATAAATTAATAATTTTTATACGACATTATTTCAAAGCGTCAAACCTCTTAAGCAACTTCTTAAAATATTCTAAACTGCTTACAGTTATACCCGCAGACAAATAAATATACATTTTATATACATATGTTTGTGTGTTTGTAACGGAAATGCGCGTAAATTAATAATAAAAATATGAAAGGAAAAACGTATTTTGTGCGTTGGTGCACATGTCACTACTACATATATGCCTATATACACACTTACTAACAAACATATAAACACTGCAACACCCCACATTACTCGCAGCAACATTGCTGCACATATTTGTTGTTATTGCTATTTTTAATAGAAACTAAACTAAATAGACGACACAGTTCGCGCCATAAAAATTCGTTTAAATTTATGAACTTTGCTGATGAGTGCCCTGATTTTTTTTCATTGTGCCTATTCCTTTTTCAATTGCAATATAAGTATTTAGACGCATGTGTGTGTGTGTGCATGYGACGGAAATGTACGTAGCGTGGCGTAGATTCAATTAAAACCGTTGTAAATATTCTGTGCGTGATTTATTTGTAGCGCAAGCAAGTCGAGGCCCAAAGTAAATATATAAATGTATATATATATGCACGGGTGCAAGTCACTAAATGTCCGTCTGTTCATTGACTTTTGATGTTGATTTGTCGATTAGAATTTTGCTTCCTTTTGCATTGCTGCAAATCGCTGTGACCGGAAACGTTTAATTATTATTTTGTGCTCTTAATTTAATTTATATACTATGTATGTATATATTTGGGAATTTTATTTTCTTTACTCAGATTGAAGGCGGATCTTTATAATCATTACAATAAAATCGGAAGTTTCGATGACTTGTGCGCAATAAAATATTTAGCTTTTAATTTGTTGACTAAAAATTAATTAAGTTGAAATTAAGCGTACTTAATTTTATTGGTTTAAGTGTGCAGTGTTGAATTCAAAAAACCACACACAGAAAATGATAAAATATTTTTATTCGAAAAATACAATTTAGAAAGAAATAGAGGAAGAGTTGAATTGATCAAACTCTGTAATGAGTTTCAACTGCTTATTAATTTTTACTAAGCCAGTAGTTCCGAAAACCAAAAAGTCGCCTCAAAAACTATTTTGTTCTCTTCCGTCGCATTTGCATAACTTTTTTTTTTTTGTAATTTGTTAAAGAGTGTAATATTTTTAACTAAAGGATCGTTTCACTGCATCCTTTCAAAGATTGGGGACTGTAGTACCGCCGCATATCTGGTTATCTTAAATTATTCTGCGCAATTTTGAAGGGGTTAGGCTAATCTAGGATTTCTAAAACTCGAAAATTTTCAAAAAAAATTCGAAAAAATACACTGACTCAAAATACAGTTCGGCTCTTAAAAACTTAATTTAATAGCTTTGGTAGCATATTGAAAAGATAAATGTTCCGTGTCCAATTCATTGAAGTGTTGAAACGTTTTAAGAGCATTTTTCTCAAAACTGTTACATTAAACACCGTTATTTTTCTTTTTACTTCGCATAATCCTGTCAGAAGTATTGTTGTCAACGCAACATTTTTTCCAAAAAAACAAAAACCATGACGTTTTGAATATTTATCTTTGAAAATTTCACAAAATCTTTGTAAAATATGTATATTTGGAATATTAAAAAGTTTGAATAAAATATTCCATTTTTTATATGAAAATATTCCATTTTTTATATGAAAAAATTATTCAATTTTTATTTTTACTTTTTACATGAAAAATTATTTTATATTTTATAAATTATTGCTATATGCTATGTTCATATTATAAATTATTTTATATTTTATATGAAAAAATTTTTAAATTTTTATAAAAAAAACTTTTTTTAATTCTTATGTGGAAACGTATAAATTTTTTTATATTAGTGAGATAAATATTGAAAATAGTTCGTTTTGCTCCTGCAAACCCATGTTACCCCTTATAGGGCCACTTCGATGTTGCTCTCGCTCTTCAATACCGAATCGTTGCACTTCTACACTATCCCCCTAGATCGTCATAACTAAAATATATATATAAAATAAATAT
>NW_017536296.1:1558401-1572302 GCF_001853355.1 Bactrocera latifrons | reverse complement strand
TAAATAAGTGAAGTTAAAATTTTTATTTACAAATCAAAAAAAAAAAAAAAAAAATATTTTTATGAAAATTTAATTTGCTAATAAAACAAGTTTATGTGAAGTGCCTTTGTTGGCGTCGGAGTGCTTAGTCTTCTTGCTATTCTTGCACTTTGCAAAAATAAAAAAAGGTTACTAAAACACCCTCAGATGCAGTGAAATCGATTAATGAACATAAACATAATAAAATTTTATTACACACCACAAGGCAACAATATAAATAAAGATGTTATGGACCCATATAAAGACAATACACATTTTATATTGCTTTATGATATTCATATTTATGATATTCACTATATATGGCATGTGCATTAGGGTGGGTGGTTGGTTTCAACGAATATTGTTTTGCGCTTGGTACTTTGAAAAATTAGTTGATAGACACCTCTATGAAAGGCTAGCCAAGTATGAACTCTTGATTGTATCTGAAAGGTGCTCCGCTTAACGGATTTTAACGGTTTTCTATTATTTTCTTTGTAGAAAAATGTGTATCTCGCTTTCAACTAGTACTTGAAAAAATATTTTGTTTTTGGACTTTGTAGGAAATTGAATGAAAAAAGGTTTACAACAACTTTTTTGTAAACCTGAGCATTTAAAAAATATTAGGGGGGTTAAGCATTAATGTGCAGAAAAGCAGACATTTTGTGGTTTCGGGTCGGGTGCGAATCAGGTTGTCCAACAAGCGATGTTGTATTTATATATTAATACATATCGTCATATAATAGTGAACAGTTCAGTCCCTTACCGTTTGTGTAAAGACTTAAAAGTATAGCTAAACTACCAGCAGATGCCTCATTAATACATAAAAACATACATACATACATATGTGTACACATCACGGCCATTTGTGTGCGTGTGCGTCACTATTGCATGGTAGTCGCTTCCGTTTCCGTGTTTTCATAATTTACTTTTTGGGAAACATAAATGAAAATCGCACCAAACTGACCATAAAACGGAAGAGTATTAAAAAAAAACTATTGTCAGCGCCAAAAGGCAAAGAGCCTAAGGACAGCGCAAACAACAAACAGGACTCAAATGACGCGCTGCCATTGTAATGGCGCAAGAGTGTAAATGTGTTGTATATATAACTATATATACATGAGTTCACAAATATATGTGTGTGATTATTTATATATGTGTGCTTGTAAATCGTCATTACGCGAGACGTCAGAATGGCAAGCCAAAAAGCGTCAAATCAATAAACTAAACATGCGAGCAAACGAAAATTAATGACCTCATGCGGTTTTATATACTTTTGGCTATATATAAATATGTCCATATATATAAATGTATACACATATGTATGTATATAATATTTATATATACGTATGAAAATTTGTGTATATAAAAATGTATTAATACATATGTACATATATGTATCTATATATGCCACTCAAGTTTTATAGTTTCGACTGCCATGTGTGCGACTTGAAGTTTTGCCGCTCATTGCTGCTGTTGGCTGTTTCTTTTCAAACTCAGCGCCGTTTTATTGTTTTCGATTTCAACATTTATTTTTCCAACTGCTTAGCGGCCATTTTTATTTTTTATTTTTATTTTTCTTTTGAATATTTACATTCACATATTTTTTATTTACAACATATACGCCATTTGCATGCCTCGCAAGGCGTACACAACCGAAAACCACAGCAACAAACGCCACCTGTGCTCAATCTGTTTGTCTGCGGCGCGGGCGCCAAATGGTGCTGAGAATTTCTTGTGGTCAACTCAAGTGTTTCACGTTTTCGTGTAAGCGTTTCTAGCTGCGGCACCCTGTTATTTGTAAAGCGAAGTTTTTTTTTCGGCACGCCCACAATTGTTTTATGTATGCGAGGTGTTAGCACAATATTTACTAATTCATAAACGGACTAAGTAGCAAATGCGAAGTCGAAAGTTGACAAGTTGGAAAGGACATAAAAGTAAATATGTGAAACCTTTGCGACTATACAAAAGTTTGTTTTATGTTTTAAACGCATTGATTTCTCGCTACAATCACAGTCTAACTTTTGTTGGTAGACAATCAATCAAGCGTGCAGGCTTGTGAAAATGTCGCTTAGAAGCAGCTTGATGAAGTCATAATAAAGTTTTTCAGTTGCTTGCTAAATTATGCATGAATTTATAAGTAAAAATGTACAACTTTTTGTATACATTTTCATATTTCTATATATATTTATATACACATGTAAATGTTGCTTATACGAAATGTTCAATATTCAAATGACACGACGAAACAAAAGTTTGTGTAGTTTACTATAAAACAGTTTATTGTTTACAATTTTAAAATCAGCGAAAAGCAAATAAATATAATTCTTATTGAAAATTCATTCTTTCTTATAAGTTTATATATTCGATTGGAAATATTTTTTTTTTTCAATTGCTTCGCGGCTCGGCTGTCGTGAAAGCTGGTCTGTCAGTATACGCGATCTAGTCCTTCAGATATTGAGATATCGTTCTGAAATTTTGCACGCATTCTCTTCTTACCAAGTAGCCGCTTATTTATCGTAACTGCAGATATAGGATCATTATAACATATAGCTGCCATACAAACCAGTCGATCAAAACTAAAATTTTGTATGAAAAACTTTTTTATTTGACAAGATATTTTCATGAAATTTGGCATGCGTAATTGCCTAAGCCAAAGTAATAATATGTGCAGAAATTTTCTAGATTGTACTACTATAACGTATAGCTGCCATACAAACTGAACGTTCAAACTTAAAACCTTTTAGGAAAAACTTTTTAATTTGCCAAGATATATTCACGAAACTTGACACAAATTGTTTTCTAAACTGAAGCTGAGATATCTGTAGAAATTTTCCAGATCGAGCTACTATAGCATATGACTGCCATATAAACTGAAAGATCAACTGTATGGCCTTGTAAAGAAAACTTTTTTATTTGACCAGGTTTGGCACGAATTATTACGCAATGCAAACGTACAAACTCCGAAGTTAAGATCAGACTACTAAAGCATGTAGCTTCCTTACAAAGTGACAGCTCAACATCAAGTTTTGGCAACGAAAACTTCTTTATTTGTACCCTGCTAACATGTGCGCAGCGGAAATTAATTTTTTTGTTTATTTATTATATGTTTTTGGTAATTTTTACAAAATTAATTGTGTCTATTTTTTTATTTTTTTAATTTTTTTTTTGTTTTTTTTTTTCTAAAGTACCCACTAAACGTTTTTAGACAGTTAAGAACTTCGGCAGTCGCCATTTGCATGACAACAATGTAAATGTACCCCAAGGATTACCGATTATCCTTGGTGTACTTGTCATGCAAATTGCCAGAAGTTCCGAATATTTCTACTTCTCAGAATTTATTATTTTTTACTAGTATATAAATGTTATTCAAAGCTTTCGGTGGTATGACAATTCGATAAAAGTACGAAAAAAGCATACTCCCTAGCACATAAAATAGTATTATATATGTAAGTATCATACATACATACGTATTTCAGTTTATATTCCGATTGAAGCAGCAAACAAACTGTTGACGCGCACAGTTATATTTTTAAAAAATGTTTGCTTTGATTCGCGTTTGTATAACTTTACATGTAATTTTCGCTTTGTTGACAGCTGAATTCTTTACTGCCGTGTCGCCACGCCTTAGAACAAGTTGAGTAAGAAAAGCAGTCGACATTTTGTATTTGGCACCAAATTATTAAAATTTAAATGCGCAAAATTTTTAATAAAAATTTGAATCGTAGTAAGAACTTAAAATAGTGTTCAACAGTTTTTATATACATTTTGACAAAAAAGCACCCGGAGATTGTAATTAAATTCCCTGTGTAAATCATATTTCAAAAAATGTAATTGCTAAGTTGGTAGGACTGTCTTTAATTTCTATACCAAATATGAGCAGGATCTGCCAACCAGTTTGTTGACAGCAGCTGCTTTAGTTGGTACTCCTCTGTAGTGTGTTGCGACTTTTACAATGGCTAAAAATATCGAACAAAGAATTTGTTTCAAATTTTGTACTTCTAACCAAAAATCGTGTGCGGAATCATTGCAAATGTTGTAAAAAGTTTACGGTGATTCAGTTTTATCAAAAACGCAAGCCTACGAGTGGTACAAAGCTTTCAAAGACGGTCAAGAGATCTTTATTTCGCTATCGTTGCCTCGCTCTGGACGATCTTCAACCTCGTCATCTGATGAAAATATTAAAAAAGTGAAGGATATGAGGTTTGAAAATCGTCAGACAAGTGGTAGATAGATGTCAAGAAAGCCCTTCAAGACTTTTTTCAAATGATTTGGATGGATAAAGTTGAATTTTTTTCAAAAGCAGTACCGTAATCAAGTTTTTTAGGACATGCTTAGTTTGCGAATTCCGATCCTACATTCGTGAAGGGCCTTATAACTGCCGTTCAGATATGGGTTTATGAGTTTGACATGCAAATAAGTCTACAATCGTCGGAATGGAGGGGAAGAAACGAGCCGAAAGAAAAAAACCACGCAATAGCCGCTCAAAAATCAAAGTGATGCTCATTGTTGTGCTTCGTGGAACCCGTTTTCAGACGATCGAAGAGATAAAACAACATTCCCTGAAGGAGCTGAAGGCCATCCCTTAGGCTTATGAAAAGTGTTTCTGGGACTAGAAAATCGTTGGCACAAGTGTATTACATTACGTTGGGGATTAAAAAATATATATTTATGGAGTCAGTAATTTTGTTTTTAAATTTTAAATTTTTTTTTTTGCAGTTTCTGTTCGCTTATACCCTTAGAAATAATGTAGCAACCATTGGAAGGTTTCGAAAAAGGCCCAAAAATAATAATATCGCTGGACGTTCGGAGCACTTTTTTTTTTAAACTGGCGGACATTATTCCGGTTGAACTACTCAACTGATTTGGTTATTTTTTTTTTTAAATGTTCACAAAACGCCAGGCTATGGTCCCTACTAGATTCATAATTTTTTATAATTTAGTGACAATGTTAAGACAAAATGTATGTAAAAAAACCATTGGGAAAAATTAAAAAAAAATTAACTAATTAATTAGTTTTTTATTTATCAACATTTCTTCATGATTCTAGTAGGGACGATAACAATTCATGTAGTTTTTAATAATAAATTGGGCTTTTGTGTTTCAGATAATCCAAACATGAGAAATCGTGTCCGCCAGTAAAAATACGTATCTCATTCACCCAACCATTTCTCCGACATATGTCATAAAAAAATTCCGAAAAAAATTGTTTATACATTCCACGATGTAGTACTTCATGATATGTGAGAAAAGTTCTATTGAAGAATAAAAATTTTTATGAAAAAAAATCTTTAAAAAACATTCCGGATTACCCTACTGACCACTGCAGAAGAATTGTTTTTTTTTTCCTGCGTTTTATTTACAAATTACCGTGTACTTTTTTTCACAATGTATGATTTCGGATATTTTTGTTTTGAAAATTTTTTAATGATACAAATATATTTTTTTCAAAATTACATAGTAAAATCAAAACCAACTGAGTTTTTACAAAGTATTTTATCTTAACCTTCTAAAAATATTAGGGTTCTAAAAAAGGTTTCTCTATTTCGAGTTGCCGTCGGAATTATCATAACGATATATATATATCTTTTAAATAGACTTTGCAATGCTGATGTAACTCATTTGTTTGTGAAATCATTGGGAATTTATTTCATCGGCAGTAAAGGTCTCAAGAGGTAGATAAGTTTGTAGTCTCCAATCGTTAAAATGAGTTTTTTTTATTTTATTTAATTAAATTAATTATTTTTCATTCTTATTCTTATAATTTGTTTTATAATCTGAAGACGCTATGAAAAGCTGATGTAAATCCTTACAGGCGCGAGCGTTATTTCTTTCAAAGAACACTTGAAGACTTATCAATACTTTTCTCCAAAAAATATGGTCGATTTATTTTGGAATTGTATTCTCATAACTTTTATGAATTGATCAAAAAAAATATATATTTTTTTAAGAGGTGTATAATATAGTCGAAAAATATATTTTTGACTGCTTTAAATTTAATTTCTGGGAACAGAGATAAATACAAGACGCAATTGGAGTTTTCTCTACAAACATTATTTTTGATAAGATCGACACACTTACAACTTTGAAAAACAATTTTAAACCAAATATAATTTGTTTTAAGATTTCTACTTTGCAAAAAAATGTTAAAAATTAATATTTCTGTATTCAGGCACGATCTTTAAATAAAATAACCTATAATATCATAGTTTAGATAGTTCAAATGTTATACAACTTAAAATAAATGTTTAAAAAATTTCAAAACGTTTCTAAATTTTATATTTCCATTTTACAGTTACGGCGGCATACGCGGTGGTTATCAACATTTCGGACCACAAGGTGGACAAGATTCTGGATTTCCAAGTCCACGCAGCGGCTTAGGTTACCCATTCCCGCCTATGCATCAAAACTCATATTCCGGCTATCATCTAGGCAGCTATGCGCCGCCCTGTTCGAGTCCACCAAAGGATGGTAAGTTTCAAACAAGATATCTCAATATACATATGATAAAGCTGAAAAGTGCTACAAACAGTAACTATTAAGTTGTGCTAGTAAAAATAGTGGCTACATTAAAAGTACTGAATACATACATATATGTATATAGAGAAGTAAAAAATCCCCTATTATCGACATATAAACAAATATTGAGTGGCGCTGGCCCAACAGCAAACAATAGCAAACGCAAATAAGCAAATACATATTAACTTAGTCAAACAAATAAGCTTAGCCGCTAGAGATACAGCTAGATAAAGAGATAGCTAGACAGAAATGTGTTCGAAAAATCGCCATTTTGGTAGAACTTAAAACGACCAATTGACCGCTGCTAGCGCAATAAAGCTACAAATTGAGCGGCTGGCATGCCATGGGTTCCTGTGAAATTTTAATATTTTTCCAACGCTCCGCTGGGAGCGCCCGCTGCAGTCGGGTGACAATTGCAAGCGATTTATATGCGAACCTTCATTTATTCATAAATATTTACGTAGAAATATGCATATGCATGCGTATATATGTACATATATTTCGGTTTATGAGTTTATGGTATATACAGTAGGTACCTGGTAGTCGCTACCTATTGCTTACTAAAAATCTAACTTAGTAAAAAAATAGTTATTTGAAGTTATTGCATTCTAATTTTTGTTGTTCTGTTAAATAAATTTTAAATAATTTGATATAACGAGGTTTTCAATAGGGACGCTACAAAAGTAGATCGATAGGGACAGCAAATGACGCCATATTTTTTCCCGCTACGTACAATTTATGGTCGTCATAATCGTTCCGTCACACCAACAATTGAGGGTCTAGTGGAAAAATTTGAATCCATAGGCATAGTACAAAATGTTCTCATGCCAGTGGGGCAAAGAAGTGCCTGTGCATMCCGAAAAAATTACGGYTTGGTGAGGTTTRTGGACGGATGGCGTYATTTGGCCGTACTTCTTCCGTGATGATCAAGACCGGCTAGTTACTGTGAGTGGGAATCGCTATCGCTCATTGATAACTGAATATTTTTGACCCGAATCGGATGCTAMGGACTTGTATGTGGTTTCAATAGAACGACGCCACAAGCCACACAGCGAATGTCACAATCACTAAGTTTGATKCACGTGCTATSTCACGAAATGGTACAGTCAATTGGCCGCCTCGGTCATGCGATTTGACGCAGTTAGACTATTGAGGTGAGGTTACGTCAAGTCTTTGGTCTATGCCAACAAGCCAGTGACGATTGATGAAATTCGTACGAAAATCGAAAGTGAAATTGCAGCAGTATTGACCGATCTATACTTGAAAACCTTCGAAAAGTGGGTTCAGCGTCTGGACTTCTGCAAGCGTCCTCGTAGTGACCAATTGGTAATGGCATCGAATGTACTGTCACAGGAATAAAGAATTTCATTGATATCCCAAACCTTTTTTTTTTGTAGTGCTTTTATTGAAAAATCCTTTAGAACTGTATGAAGAAAGTTTATAGTGACTTGATCATTTCTCTTCARGTACTCAATCAAAAATGTTTGAAAAATGAAGGTTTACACTATCGTCTTTGATAGTTAATAGATTCTTTTGAGTACTTAATATATRCAAAAAGCCGTTGATATGTTGGTCAATAGTCTTATCAACTATTTCTTTGAAATTATGTAGAAAAAGCGAGCTACAGCTATTGAACAGCAAATCACCCTTAATAGCCATAACATTACCTTAAACTAAACAAGCCAAGGTTTTGCTCTAATCAAGTGCCCACTGTACGTGCATTTTTTGTGTAAACTACATTTCTATACTACATTGAATAGCTACCAAATGTGTACGTTAGCTTGTATATTTCTATGTAATATTSTCAACCGCCACACAAATATGTCACGTGAGTTTCAATTTCAGCGCCCTTTTGTGAGCTGAACTTTTATTAAATTTATAAGGTTTTTGTGTCCGCTTGTCTTCGGTTTGGTGTTGTTGTGTGTTTCTTGTCACTGCGACACTCGCAAAAGGACAAACAAGATTTTTATCTCAAATGTATGAGTTGTTTTTTCGAATAGTGTAAAGGACACTTTATACAATGTGTTGTTGTTTTTTGTTTTGACCTGACATTAGCAATGCATTTATTTGTGTGTAAACATGTTTGCATGCCTAATGATCGATGGCGATATACATATGTATGTACACGTGTATGCACACTTACGTCTGTACGCAACTAAATATGTGTGCGGCTGAGTGTGTGGCAGCAGTGACCGCGGCCCAATGGGACTCTCGCATTGAAACTTTGTGTTGACATTTTCAGGGAATGCGCTGCTGTTTATTATTTAGGGTTCCCGAATGTGTTGCTTTTTCTTCGCCCTCCTATACCGATATGGACATATCAGTTTTATTCCCATGCCGTTTTTATGTGTTGGGTGTATGGATGTTTGTAAATATATATATTTGTATGAATGTATACATATGTGTATCATGTTTATATACTCGCATTCATGTCTACTTTTCGAACCCAAAAAATGGTGGCAGCAATTGTGTTAATAGATCGGTTAATCGCGCGGCCATTGTCGCTTATGCTCCCTTTTACCCAAACTATTATCTGCTGCTATGGCGCTCACCTTTCATATATCCTTTATTTGAACTGTTTTGTTGCTAAAGTTTTAGTTCATCGGTCTAATTCAATAATCGAAATTTCAGATAAAGTGGGACCTTCTTTTCTTCTGAGCTCTTAAAGTGACAGCTGACAATGTATTTTCGATCGTTCAATACTTTTTTGTTGCTTTATACACATTTGTTGTTAAAAAACCCCCGTTGGAGTTATAAAAAGCTGGGACTTAGTACCATTTAGTCCAACGCTTGTCTCGCACTCGAAATGTGAAGAGTTGCAAGGCTCAGCAATAACATAATATGCCTGAAGAACACAACAAACAAAAACAGCAACAACAACAATAACAATAAAAACCATAAAAACAATCGTAAAAACAATATTAATAACAACAATGGTAGAAACAACAACAATAGTAGAAACAACAATAATATAATATGAACAATAACAACTAACACAACAACAACTATACTAACAACTGCAACAATTCATTCAATCACTGTGATATTGCCAAGCACCTTCAGCTGCTGCTGGCGGGTGACTGTTTGAGTGCGCGCCCTGTGACAATAAAAAGCGATCATCAAGTGAATTAAAGTTGACGCCAAACATGAGCGTGAATAACGCACGAAAAACAACTCCGACGAATGTAAGCAAAACGTCCATTTACACCGCGTGAAATACACACAGCAACTCAACAGTTTTAATCTTCGATGTCTTCGCAAAACAAAATCCAAAACTGAAAAGTAAAGAAATGTAAAGCACCTTTCGTCCCGCCAACGACCTAACACTGCGCTGATTTAATTTCTTGCGGCCTCTACAACGTCAGGCGTTGCAAAAAAGAATGTCTCACCAGCGCGTTGTCTCCGGATTTGGTGTTATTTTACGTGTTCGTAAGTCGCCTCGACTTCATTTGCCTCAGCTGCTGATTCTCAATTAAATTCGCGCCCATCGAGTGACAAGAGTTCACTCATTATTATGCCCAAGTAGTGTGCCGTGCAGTACTTTTTTAACGCACTGTAAATACACATATGTATATACATAGGCACATGTACTTAGCATGCAGTTGTGGAGTTGTTTGTGGAATAATTTTAAATAAAGTTTGATGAAAAAAAAAAAAATGTTCCAAAATAGTTGCTGCCTTTTGCGAATCGGAGGCTTTTCGGTTTTTGCGAAGTGCCAGCGTATCGTCTTATGGGCTTGTTGTTGTTGTGGGTGTCAGACCATTTGCAGCGAAATGACAGTCGACGCAAACACTTTCCATAAGGCTCTTAAATCAATTGTGGAACTTAAAGCTTGAAGTAAAAAATTAAAATGAACTCAAAACGTTTAAAGAAAGTTGAAATTTATTTTTAAGGGAGTTCAAAACCTAGTGGATAATGATTACTGAAAGGAAAAACAAATAATGCCGAAGTAGGTAGTTTATTTTATAAAATATATCATATGCCCACATTATAAATAATTAATCACTAGAACTGAGTTCGATTGAAAAATAATGGGAACTACAAGAAGTAGTAATGCAACTGAAATGCTGAAAATAATTTCCATATTTCTTATGTAGATAATAGAGACCAAGGAAATGTGGAATTCCGTTAAGATATCTTTTTAAATTAATAAATTTTCCATAGAAGTACGTGATTCCGATCATTCAGTTTGTATGACAGCTATATGCTATAGCGGTCAGAGGTGAACAATTTGTTCGGTGTTTGTACCTTTGCCTGGAAAACTAATCCCTGACAAATTTTATGAAGATACCTCATCAAATACGAAAGTTTTCCATACAGAGACTAGATTTTGATAGGAGAGTTTGTATTGCAGCTTTGTCGTATAGTGATCCGATATCGATGGTTCTGAGCAATAAGTGTCATCATAGAAGCGGAAAACTCGTGTGCAAAGTTTCTGATCGGTAACTCA
Organism: Bactrocera latifrons; assembly: GCF_001853355.1. Lineage (NCBI taxonomy): Eukaryota > Metazoa > Arthropoda > Insecta > Diptera > Tephritidae > Bactrocera > Bactrocera latifrons. The sequence goes on along the minus strand of NW_017536296.1, from coordinate 1,561,318 downwards.
AAAACTGTCGGACAAGTTTGACATTTCAATTTAAATTTCGCCCGAAAACCCATTCGTCGAAATGTTGTTTTACTAGGTTGGTATGAACAAACGTCTTTCGGACTGCTAGGCTGTCACGAAACGTATTAATATTGCCGATAAGTGTTGGATCTATGCTTACGACCCGAAAACAGACGATCAATCGGCCGAATGTCGTGGCAGAGATGAACCGAAGCCGAAAAAACCACGTCGAAGCAAAAATCAATGTTATGTTAAGAATTTTCTTCGATTATCGTGATGTGGTGTTTTCAGAACTCCTTCCGATCGGCCAAATTGGCAAACAGGAATACTATTTGAGTGCTATGCGTCGTCTGCGTGAATCTCTTCGTAAGAAGAGGCAGGAAATATGGGATGAAAACTCTTGGGGTTTGTACCAAGATAATACAGCGTGGCATTCTTCATTGATTCTTTGAGAGTTTTCCGCTTAGTTCCGTGTGTTAGGGATACATGTAGCATTCTCCACAGCTTTTATGCGAACCTAATATAATTTTTCCAAAAATACCAATTCAACCTCGAATTTGGTTAAAGAATTATCAGTGCACCTGCTGTTTTGCATACCATATTTTCTTGAAACGTTTGAATTTTGTATGTTATTATTGCTGTTGTCGAGAATGCTAACCATAATGTCAACAAATAATTCTAATCGATCGTTTAGTGTCCGACTGATCGGCATTGAAGTCATGCGTTACATTTTCCTAACCATTTGTAATTAATAATATTTATATATTTGGGTATATTTATGATAACCATATAGGTAAATGCGTCCTTCTAAACATTGAAACTACTGAACGGCTATGGCTGCGGCTGTGCGCTGTCCATTGGCTGCGCTTTCAAGTGGAAAGATGAATTCATGACGATTATATGCAAACGATTCATCTTTACCAGCGGCGTTTACGGTTTGTTTCAGGTTTTTTTTTTTTTTGGCGTCATCAAGATTCGTGTGTGTGTTTCAACACATGTGTCAGGCGTGTTTTAATTCTTTACCTATTTTTCGTGTGCAACAGTAGTTAGAAATGTGGCACGTTTTTTGCGGTGACATAATTGCGCGCTTGACTGTGACATTTTTACTTTTAACTATTTTGTGTTTTTTTTTTAATTTTTTTTTTGAATTTTCATTTAGTTATTTGACGCTGTTAGAAAAACATGTTTGTGTGTCTGTAAAAATAATCGAACTTTTTACTGCAATTTTTGTATATACGTTTATGTACTCTTTTCAATTGAAAATACATACAAGTATGCATGAATATGTGTATTTTTGCTCCCATCAATAAAAGCGCATGATTTTTACATGGTTGAGCAGTTTTGCCGTCGCTTTTATTTTATCGGAGTTTTTTTCTTTTTTTTTTTTTGAAGATTTATCTTTGTTTTCGGCCACTTTTTTGCTGCCTCAAATGTACTTGCAATTTTTGTATGTTTGTCAATATGTATTATATGTAAATAAATACATCACCAGCAGTCAGACATTGAAATTGCTTTGTTTTCAATGAATTGTAAAAAGTAAAGCAACAGCAAACGACAATATGAGCAGCGGCAGCGTGAGATTCGCAATTGTCATTGTCATCGTCGCTGCCGCCAACACGAATTGACGATTTGGCAATCGCAAAATAATTAACCTTGACGGTGAACGTTAACAAAGCCACTTAAACATAGAGTGCAAGTACATCTTTCAAGTATATACAAATATATACTATATGTGCATGTATACTAATGTAAAGCGAGTTACTATTATATTATGAGTTACTAGTATATGTATACATATACATACGCATATGCGTTTGTATGTCAACACAGTAGTTCCTATATATAGAGCTCTATTTAAAATCTATGACGTGACTTGTTGACGCTGTCAGGTGGGAGTGGTTGTGGGCGTAGGAGCAGTTTTTGACGTCGTACGTTTTTTATTTTAGTGTTAGTACTTAACTAAATATTTACTTTTCCTACAAAGATTTTTAAGGGTTTCTAATGTAAAGTTAAATAAAAAAAATTAAAAACTCTATTTATTTTCATAATATATTAATTTTCAAGGTAGAATTACTACAAAGTTTGGAATTCGTCCAAGATTATATCGCATATTCAAGTTCTCCAAAAAACTCACATACTCATGTTCATTGGAAAATCATCTTCTCAGATGAGTCCCAATTCTGCACTAACGGTTTCGTCAACAAACAAATGAAGTCTCAATTGACGAGTCAAATCCTCGCGTGGTTCAGGAAATGAAATTTCATCCGATATTGGATCACTATTTTTTTTATTAATACAGAACTTAATACAAAAAATAAATTTTAAAACTTAAAATGCTCAGTAAGCTATATGAATTCTTAAAAGGAGCTAAGATGCATTCTCCGTCTTGAAAATTGACAAAAACGCATTTTTGTAAACATATTCAAGTCATATTTGAAGTAAAAAAAAAATTTGGTGAAAGAGCATTCGAACCATGTTTAATTTGTGAATATTTTGCTTGAAAACTTTTTAAATTTAAGCTATTTACCTTCCATTGAGTCTGTAAAAACTTCCGATATAAACAACGGTTTTCTTGCTAGCGTTTATGAGAAAATCATAAAAGTATATAGATGCTTGCAACGCAACCTACGGTCTATAATGGCTTCTCCAATATCACGGCGAATCGCATGGACTTAAATTCCAGCATCCTACTGGTTGCTACTAAGTCGATGTGATTCCTTTATGGATATGTAGATAGAAGTTCCTTGATAAGGACTGCAGTCTAAAATCTTTTAAAATTATCACGTATGTATGTGCGATTTGGTAGAATTGGAATTGGATTAGAATTTGGTAGATTTTGTTTTTTACTTAGTTATTAATTTAAATACTATTCATTTAAAAAAATTTGTAAGGAAAACAAAAGTTTATAATTAAAAAA
>NW_017536296.1:1555358-1557671 GCF_001853355.1 Bactrocera latifrons | reverse complement strand
CGTTCCACAAATCAAAGATTTGGCGTTGAAAAACCGTCGATTAACAATTAGGGACCTTGCTGATGAAGTTGGCATATCGAAAGGCTCAGCCAATACCATTATGAAGGATGTTTTGGGCCTCAAGCGCGTCAAATCTCGACTGGTACCGAAAACATTGAATTTTTTTGGAAAAAGGCGTCGCGTTGAAGTGTGTGAAATGATGCTTTCCAACTACTAGTGTGTCATGAAACGAATTATAAGTGGCGTTGAGACTTGAATCTATGTTTACGACCCGTAAACAACCGATCAATCGAGCGAATATCGTGCCAAAAGGGATCCAACTCTTGTTGGATTTGCCACATTTTGAAACACCCGCACAGTCGACTGCTGTTTACTTTTGGGCTCATACGCGTAAAACCGATTTTCATTACCTGTCTCGATGTCATAGACGTGTTTCATAGCGTATTTTGTTAACATATCTCTCGACCAGTCGATAGGAGCATTTTGTTGAGCTATTGACATTTTTATTAATTATATTTTTTTCAATTTACTAATACGAGTGTTATATTTGTTATTGTGATTTCAATGATACAGTTACATTGCTGTATGTAACAGTAATAGCTGTAATTAAAATCTTGTTTGCCACAATTTATTATTTCTTGTTGTAATTGGATAGCAGAGCTCCCACAGAGTGCTGTGACATTGTGAAGGCCAACTATGCAGTTATGTGGCAGAAAGAAACACATCAACATATAATTATTATAAACATAAGTAAATACGTATATATGTATGTATAATATATATGGATAGATGTACATAAATATAGATATGCATGTACACATATATAAATATATTATATAATATACATACGTACTTTTGTTTATATAAAAGGCATAACATTTTTTTAATTTTCTAGCCTACGTATTAGATTTACATATTTTTATATAAAAATAAATTTTTATTTACACCAACGAAAAAAATCCAGCAATCTACTTGCAAAATTACAATTTACTTACACACATATAATACATATGTATATACTTCACCGTCTGCTAGCCAATTTGTCTAATCATCTAACAATTAAATGCCTGTCGATTTGTTTAATAATAGTTTTACATATTGCCATAACGGTTAATTACAACTATTACTATGTAAAGTGTGAAGAGCAATTGTAGCGAGCGTTTTCAGCCAGTCACTCGAATGAGCGGCTCGTGAATGACCCAGACAAACTAAATACGTAAACATACTTATGTGTATGCTTGTAAATAGTTGACAATTATTAAATTATTTTGCAATTTTTGCTTTATTTAAGTGCTTATGCCACGCACACTACGAACCAAAAACAATAAATATATAAGTAAACTAATAAATTTCATTGTGAATGTGTGTGCGTATGTTAGTGTGCGTTTGTTTACGTTTCAAGTGCTTTGAACTCTGATTTTAATGAATGCAATTATAGTGAATACATTTGGCTGTTGGCGACTTTTCTTACATCTGTAATTGATAGGAGTAGATGATATATTTATACATAGTGCATATGTATGTACATATGGCGCTATATATGCATATATGTAGCTAAATGAAGCAAATGAAATCAGTGTGGGGGTTAAAGATGCAGGCATGTAACGGGTGATCCAAGTAGAGGTACGTTTTTCAATAGCCCCTAGTTTTGACAGCTCACGCCTGAGTCGTGTCAAGCTCTCATGTATTTGATACATATAATTTTTATTGGAGGTGGACTTTAATTAATTAACTTAATTTGAGAATATTTAAATTTATATAACTTATATAAGTTCTAAAAATTCAAAAGGAGTTTATCAAAAGCACATTTATGATGGAAAATTTGTTGAAGAATAGAAAAATATTATTTTATGGATCAACAAATATATACGTACATAATTTATATAAATACAAAAAAGTTTATGTATATATTGTTAATTTGTATTTGTTAATTTGTTTTAGTCTATAATACATATTTACAAATATTTAAAAAATATATATAATAATTCCAATTTATTTAATTTTTCAGATTTTTCCATATCCGATAAATGCGAAGATTCGGGTTTACGCGTCAATGGCAAAGGCAAGAAAATGCGCAAACCGCGCACTATATACAGTTCATTGCAATTACAACAATTAAATCGACGATTCCAGCGTACGCAGTATTTAGCGCTGCCAGAGCGAGCCGAATTAGCGGCGAGTCTGGGCCTCACGCAAACACAGGTAGGTGAAGAATATTAGAAAGTGAGAAATATTAATAACAAAACAAGGGGAAGAAGATTTACAAAATTTAGAATATTGAAAATAATAAATTAAATAAAAAAAAAGAAAAAA
>NW_017536296.1:1549745-1554278 GCF_001853355.1 Bactrocera latifrons | reverse complement strand
TATAAAAATAATAAAAGATAATATTAAAAATATATTTTTTTGAACAAAATATAATGGACATGACTTTTTTCATTTAAGAAAAATTTAAAACGAGAAATATCGAATTATATGTGCCTGAAAGAGTGAATTTTCACAATTTTTAAGCATATATATGTGACCTGGTCTACGAAAAGGGATCTAACGTGCGAAATGACTTATGACTTTTTGGATTCTATCACGTGAAAAAGCATCTCAACTAAAAAGTGAAATTTGATTTTTTGACACCTAAGTCCCCTTTCCGTAGACCAGGTCACATATACTGTTTGTTAATATTACCTAAGGGAATAAAATATTAGCAAAAAAGCAACTAACTATACATATTTACAACTCAGCAGTTCGCCAAAATTTAACTTCGTTTAATGTTAACGATGACTGCTTTAAACCATGAGAACATAAATTTATATGCTATCGATTTTTCAGCTGCAGACTGCCAACTAACTCTGCAGTACTTTTGCAATAAACCTTTATTGGGACAGCACTAGTAAGCCAGTGTATGTGTGTGTGAAAAATTTGTGAAGCGTATAAATAGAAAATGTTTACAGAACAATTAAATCAAGGTAAACAAAAGCCAAGTGTTAGCAGCGCAGCGGACACGCCCGCCTGAAGGCCAATGTCCCGTTCGCCAATACAAATCTTAAAAACTGAACTTTATTTACACGAGCGATGGTTAATAAATATAGAGCGCATAGAAAGAAAATTTAGCATACAAAATAAAAATAAAAAGTAAAATTGTAACTGCAACATTTGTATATGTGTATACATGCATATATGTATGTTATTCATATTTATCCGTGTATATGAGCGCGCTCGCATATAAATTTGTCCGCCCTTCGCATGCGAGCGCAAAAAACAATCAATAAACGACTTCCGCTTTCGCTTAACCGAGAGGGCGGTTTTAATTACTGCCACAAGAAGCAATAAAACAACAATACTACACTAACAACAACAATAAGCAATGCAACTACTTTAGCCAAATAACACAAAAGACAGCAAAGCAGCAGTTCAACTAAACAGAAAGTGTCGAATCGATCGTACAAAAGTTTCGTTTCGTATTGTTAGAAATTCCCTCAAWACATATTTATGGAAGGCGCTCGACGTCTTCAGTAGCCAGCTAGCTAGCTTTCTTTATTGCTTTATTCACAAGCAAATAGAAGCTATAAATAAAATAAATAGTCCAGGAGGACAGCTGGCTGCCTGGCTAACCGACCAGCCGACTTTGGGAAAGTGACCACCAACACAAACACAAACAAACAAACGACTAGCATGGCAACAACAAGCGGCCGCGCGATAATTTACTGAAATTGTAACGCCACAGCTACCGCAGAAGCCGAGYTGACGAGTGGACAGCCAAGGAGCTGCAGTTACACCCTTTATGCACTCATAAATTAATTTTTTGTAACTATTTGCTTTTGGTTTGTGTTTTTTTRTTTTTCGTCCCTGTTGTTGTGTACTTGGACCCCGTTTGGCGCTCGCGSTTGCATATTAACCCTTCAACGCCTGGCGGCGTTGCATTTAATGAGTCAGTGCAATGGGCGTGGYTGCGCAAACTTTCACAAAAAATAASAAATTATTGATTTCGGCAATTTTTCAGTTGTCCCCTGCGCGCTGCAGGCGCCTTCTTTGCCATTGTYGGCGGCTAATTAGCTTGTCTCTGTCAATGTAGAAGAATTAAAGGAAGATGCCAGAGTATAAGAGTATATTTGTATGTGTTACTTCGGCCAGTATACAGTTATATGTGTATGTGCGCGCCTTAGCGTTTAAATTTAAAGCGGCTTCAGCAACTTCGAAAACGTTACGTATCTTATAATTCGAAAATTTGGGTTCTTATTATTTTTTAGTATGAGCTTGACAGCTCTCCTTCTGTCATTATTGGCAGCTGTCAAGTTTATATTTCTTATATAATATATAATTTTTTGTATGTTGCATATATGTATTTAAGTCTAAATTTGAAATAGTTAGAGTGTAAGAAACTTATTTTTTTTTTATTTAATTTCTTCTCAGTCAAGTTTTCGCCCGAGGCTATGCGGTTAACGTGCAAATTAGGCAGTTTGTAAAGAAATGCAAATATGTTTGCAGAGAAAGCAGACAACAGGCACTTACATACATTAAGCAGGGGATTTCAAATGAAATTTTCTTTAAAAAAAAAAAAAAATTCCATGTATTTAAAATTTTTTCAAACTTTTATTAAATTTCTTAAAAAAACCAAATTTCAAAATTTTTAAAAAATAATTTTTCAAAATTGTTTATGAAAATATTTAAATATTTTATAGAATTTTTGATCGCAATCGTCGATTGTCGTAAATCGTAAATTGTAATAGTTAAATCTTACAAATTTTAATTAGTCTGGCAACACTGCCAATGCGTACTTCTAATCGAAGCAAATATTTATTTTAYTAATTAAGTCTTAAAAAAATAGAAACAATTAATTTCAGTTTCCTTCTTGTTTTTTTTGTCCATCAGGTGGCAACGCCAAGCATTTCTACAGTTGTAATTATTATTTTGACCAACATTAAATCTACAATGCGGTTTTTGMAATTTTTCTATAAAAAACAAAAATTGAATTAGTCTGGCAACACTACCACATTGTACTTCTAATCAAAGCAATAACTTATTTTCATAGTTAAATCTTAAAAAACAGAAACAATTAAATTAATTTTTATTAGGTGGCACCGCCGAACTATTCTACAGTCTACGGAATTTCATAMATTTATATTATAATTTAGATTCTATATCTGTAATTATTGTCGCAARCAACATTAATTCTACAATGCGGCATTTGATAGATTTTTGTAAAAATATTTATAAAAATAAAAATTTAATTAGTGTATCAACATTGTCGCAGCGTATATATAATTCAAGCTTGCAACAACATTTTACGTTTGCTACTACCATAAATGACATACCATATTCAACAATCGATTTATATTCAAAAAAATTCTAATTTAAAACTTATTAAAAAAATTTATTTTTAATGCAACTGGAAAGCTTATTTATTTTTTTATATTTTTTTTTCCAACAATCCTTTTCAACAATAATGCTTCAACCTTATTAATCCTTTTTTTATCGAAAACTTAAACAAAAATTAATTTTTTAAAGCACATTATTTTCGATTTTATTAATTTTTTCTTGTTTCTCAAAAACTTTTCCGTCTAAAATGCAGTTTTTATATTCAAAGCTTAAAAAAAGTAAAATTTATTAAAGCACGTGGCAACACTATTTTAAATTTTATCATTGCTTTTCTATATTTCACAAAATTTTCCTTCAAAATGCGTTAAAACCAACGCACGAAATTAAAATTTATGAAATTCGAAATTTCTTCACACAAAAACTATTTCGCGCAGTGTATCCCACRCTAAATTCACAAAATCTCTCGCGCCCTATGGAAATGGAAACTTYATTACAACAAGGGGGAGTCATTCTGCAACACCACCCTGACATATCATGCTGGCTTGTCTACTGTTGCAACCCAGCCATTCAGCCAGCCAGCTTGTCTATTTACCTAGACTGGCTAAACAAAGCGATCTCATAACAGTCGCGCCATACATATCGCAAAACAACAACAACAGGAATACAAAATTTATAAAAAAAAATAGTTAAATAAAAAATCGTGTGGTATTGTGAATGTGAAGAACATGCAACACCCACGCGCTGCAACATGGCAAATATTCTGACGTACGAACGAGTTTGTGATCCCTCGCCACCTTGGCTTCCACACGAGCTGCGCTCAAGCAAAATTTTTCGCATGTTGTTGAGGTGTACCGCACTTATATTCGACTGGGCTAACTATTGTGTTTTTGTAAGCGTGCATGTGGTGTTTGACTAGCTCGTTGACTCGCTGAGTCGCTAGATTTGAGTGCTTTGTTGTTTTATTGCTAGTCACTGAGACGACTGCGAAGTCTGTGGCTATCAAACAACTAAGTAACTTGTGGCATACTAATTCAATTAGGAAGCCTACGCCCACAACCAATAAATATTTTCGAAAACAAAACGAAATAACGATCGTTATTCCAGTTACAAAATGTGGTGGAGTGTTCGCGTGTGTGCGTGTGCAGGTGTATTGAGGGCTTCGGTTAGTTGTGTGCGTGTTGCGTTGGTATGGAAATGCATTGCCTATCGGTTGTGCTGCACTTGAATGCACTTTGTTGTACACTTCAGTCGTACTTATGGTGCCTGAGTGTTGCCACAAACTTGTAACTACTTGTCTGTGTAGACACATAAGTATGTATGTACATATATGTATATTTGTGTGTACTTACAGTAACTTGATTTTGTTTGACAGGCGAAATACTTCAAGCTTAGTTGACATTGGTGTTAGCTTGACAAGAATAAGTATTTCACACARTTCATATTTTTTAGAATACAAAGTTTGAGAAGAACTATTATTTCCTATAACAGTGTTATGAAATGAATGCTCGTTTGATTTTTGAAAGCTTTTTAACGTTCCATTTCCAGCATTTTTAGTTGACAATTTGTCTAAAAAAGAAAAAAAAAAAA
>NW_017536296.1:1547029-1549647 GCF_001853355.1 Bactrocera latifrons | reverse complement strand
CTATTTAAACGGAATATGAGAAGTGTATTTGAAATAATTAAAGCTTTAAGCTTTCAAAAAGCTTCCAAAACCTATTTTTTTAAATTAAAAGAAGAAACTGCTTAAAAAAGAGTTTCAACGAAACACAACAACTACAATTAAAGCTTTAAGGTTTCAAAAAGCTTCTGTAATAAGTTTGGAAAATTTAAAAATCTTTTCCTGATGTTAAAAAAAAATTTTTTTCAATCGAACAAAAGAACTGCGTTTCCTTGAAAATCTCAAAATGAAAGCTTGAATCTTTCAAAATCAGCTTTGAATGTTGAAAACCGTTTATGTAATGCCAAATTTTCTGTATTATATAAGGTAACATTTTTAGATAATTTTACCAAAAAAAATATACGAAAAATTTTATTTTTTAATTAAACTTAAATTTTAAAATTCTCACCCATAAGTTTCTCAAATAGTTTTTAGTTAGTAATTAATAAGTCTGTGAGAATTGTGTTCAATTTGAAAAATAATAACGCAATATATAATTTTGAGCTCTTAAAGAAAGAGCTTATTTTAAAAAGCTTTCTAGAAAAATTTGCGTTATATAGTGTAATATCTTCAACCATAGRATGGTATAATTTGAAATTTTTGGTATAAATAAACAAGAAAAAACGTTAACTRCGCTTGCATCGAAACTAAAAAACAAAGAAATACTACAAGAACTTGATTTTGAACGCTTTTATGGCAGCTTTATGCAATAATAACCCGATAACAACCSCTGCCAAATTTCTTGAATATATTATATTTCGTAAAATAAAAAATCTTTCCATACAAGGACTTGAYTTTGATGTTCAGTKTGTATGGCAGCKAAAAGCTATAGTGGTCCGATATCGGCTATTCCTACAAATAATCAGCTTCTTAGAGAGAAATGAGTGTGTGCAAAATTTAACAYCGATATCTCTAAAACTGGGSGAATGAGAGACTAAAAAGACAAGCTATCACGCTGATATTTTACAGAGCCGGTGCTATCAAAATTCCATATCGATTTATTCTTCAGGGAGAATAGTAATTTGTAGATTAMGTAGAAAATAAATGATTTATAGCATACATCTACCTGTATATGTATTCATGTCTGCTAGCAATTCCATTAAAGTTATTTATTAATACGAAATTTAAAACCATTTGCATGCATACACACACACAAACATTATAAGCATACATATCTGGCATGTGTACTTACGTAAAAAGCTGCTATTGACCTTATCAGCGAATTAAAATCTTAAATTCAGAAAAAAGCGAAACGTAAATCTCTGACGTGTCATTCGTCGTTGACTTGTGAATGTCACAGAGCGCAGCGCAACAAATCAAATTAAAACAGATTTCGTGGCAGTCGAACACCTCCAACGCGACAGCGGCGGCGCAACACCAGCTCTGCAACCAGTTCACGCTTTCCGCACGCGCCACCCGCCACCCCGCTCTCACCAGAGTTCCCCTGAGCGTTGCATGTCGCATTAGCGACTAAAATGTGCATTTAGCTGCGAGGAAGCAACAACAACTGAAATCGTTGCATGTTGCAAGCACACAAAAATTACAAAAAAAAAAACGCAACAAAAACAAAAATAATGGACGAAAATCGCACACAACTCCAACTTGATATATGAACAACGGCAACACTTTCGCAATACGCCCTGCAGCAGCTAAAAMAATGAGGTTGCATAAAGCAACAACAAAATAACAAAAAGCTGCGAATGCGAATAAATTCAACAACAACGAAAATATTAATTCACTAATCTGCAAACAAAATCAAAGATAATGMAAACAATCGCACCAATGTTTTATGTGCGGCGAACAGCGGCTGCAACTACAACAATAGCGGAGCAATAGCAGCTTATAACAACAAAAAATGCAATGGAAAACAACAACAGCACAATGCTTTGTGAAGCATGCATGGGTCTATGCGAACAATAACAACAACATTACGCTATGCATCGCAACTACAACAATGTCAGCCGCAAGTGACGAAAGAAAACTCGTTATCCCGCCAGCTGTTTGTGATAGCTGCGTCGGTCGTCTTGTTGATTGAATGCAAGTGGGTGAGGCGGATTGGCGACGTGAGGCGCTTGACTTGTGGTCGGCCATCACCATGGTCATAATTTCGCATTTGGCTTGCATTTACTTGATCGCTAAAATTACAAAATTTTGACAACTGAAATTCATACAGTAGTAACAGCTGTTAATAAGCAACAACAAATTGCTAGCATAACCATSTACATATATATGTATAGTATGTACCATAAGTAAGTAGTACCATTAGAAGAAGAAGAAAAATCGTGAAAAATTACTGAGGACTAAAACAATGCAGCAATTTGCGTTTTCAAAACAGTTAACGGTTCTTTGATGATTATTTCTTTGATTAGAGTTCTGTGGGAGTATTGTGATTTGTCAAATAATTTGGAATTTTTGTTTACTTAAAGTAAAAACATGAAATAAATTAACTTAAATAATTATTTAAAATGCAGCAATTTAATTCATATAAAATTATTTTGTACAAAATATTTCATAAAATTCTACGAAATTTGTTTAATATAAAACTTAATATTTGAATATTGTTAGAAAAAATTTTTTTTGTTCTATTAATAAAATTTTAACAA
>NW_017536296.1:1544193-1546336 GCF_001853355.1 Bactrocera latifrons | reverse complement strand
ATAATAAATATTTTTATCAATTTTTTAACAAAATTGAAACCATTTAAAATAATACAGAATTTATTACTTCATTAAACAAAGTTGCAATTGCCACAAGTGCCACATATTTTACGCTTTTTAATTGCGTATGTATTTTATTTGTCTCTGCTGGCAACATTCTTATCACAATTTAAAGTCAACTATGTTTTATTATTATTTATTGTAATCTTATTTTTTTTTTTTTTTTGCCTACAATTTAAATTGAATTGAAGCAAAGTGAGTTGAGCTAATTTGAATTGAGTGACACACCTAAGCTGTGTGTTGTGGTGGACAAAATCACTGCGCAGCAGCTCGCTTGCCATGTACCAAATAACCACTTCGCGCGCCAACTCTGCGCCCCGCGAAAATTCTCCAACTTTACACACAGCTGGCGGGACAAGCCACACCTACTACACACWTTTATGTATGTATGTATGTATATACTAGTATATAGCTACCCTTGCTAGTGGCTTCAACTTGGATTACACGCAGCGAGACAACGCAGCTAATGATATATATTTGTGCATATGTACATATATACATRTATAGCTGTGTGTTTAATATATGTTACCGCGAAGCGCCTACGACAAGTGGCCGCGAGCGAGCGTGTATTTTTCAAAGCGCAATTCTTCAGCTACATTTATGCGACACATTTGCGCTTATCTTGAAAATGGTTAGCGCGTATCTCTAAGATATCACAAACATGATGTATCCCAAACGACATGTACTACTGCGTACAGATAGTGCATAAATACATGCACTGTAAGCACACTCGCCCAGCCAACTTCGCCACAATCACTCTATACATCTGCAACGCTTCTCTTGTAGGTAGCCACTTTTTCAAATTTAATTATGTTAATAATTTTTTCGCGCGAAAYTCATCGGGGACTTGTCCGACTGGGGGAACTTGTTTGTGCACCTATTTTTTTACAGTTAAAAATAAATAACTTTTCCGGTAAATGTAAATAGATTCAACCAACATCGAGTATAGATTCGTGGCTGTCTCGTAAGATGCTYGCAAAGTATGTTTTAAGTAGTAGGAGCAGCGCGGAAAACCCCACCCAGCGGGGATTTTTAGTGTGAAAGGGCGCGCGCTTTTGCAACTCACTGCAAGGCAATACTTAAGCGCATTTCGCTGGTATTGTGAAATTGGCATAATGAGTTCCCAGGCAATACTCCTATCTTATGCAAAGAAAAATAAAATAAAAAAATGTGGTATGCATTTAACCGCTTATAAGCCATAAAATATTAGCACTAACAATGTGCACTGTATTTTAAGCAGCTGAATGATTCAGCTACACTCGCGCCTTTGCTAAGTAGACGCGCTGCGCAAGCGTTACTTGCATGTTCTGGCCGGCACAAAGTTCGGCGAATGCTTGTTTCTAATGACACGTCGGCTCTTTCGAGTTTCTAAAGAAAGATCGTGTCATGTAAAGTAGACATTCCCATTCATATTGCAGTTGGAAGTAACAGCTATGAGTATTAATTACAAATTATAATTTAACACATGTACATACATACATACGGCTGCTTTGTAACTCTCTATATCATTAGTTATAATCGCGTAGCTTATGTGCAATTAATTTATTGGCTACCGTTTAAATTATATGCAGAYCGCTGTGGAAGTCATATAGGTATGACAAGATGTGCTTCCCCGTTTGTTGCTTGTTATTGTTTTCTGCTTTAATAAGTCAAACTAATTTAAAATGGGCGTAAGAAAATAGCATTTTGAGTAAGATTGATCTGTTGACATACCAGTTGTATAAGCAACATTGCTGGCCAATGAGTCGCAAGAGAACACYAGAGAAGATGAAAAGAAAAAAATAAATTTAAATTTAACATGATTTTTTTGTAACAATAAAAGTATTTTTGTTATTATGTTTTTCTTTTATTTTTATGTCATTCAATTGTCAGGTGATTTTAAAAAATATTACTTAATAAATTTTAAGAAATTTGCAAACTTATAAAAAATAAGTTTTATTAAGTATATACATTTTAATATAATATAAACAAGTAAGGAAGGGCTAAATTCGGGTGTCACCGAACATTTTATACTYTCGCATGATAAAGTGATAATCGAGATTTCAGGCGTGGTTGTGAACCGATTTCACCCATATTTGATACA
>NW_017536296.1:1518767-1542293 GCF_001853355.1 Bactrocera latifrons | reverse complement strand
GGTTATGATTTTTCTTATAATTTCTTCATATATCAGTATATGTTATATAGATACAGTTCAATTTCTTCATTAATCTGCTTATAGAAGCAGACAYAGCTGGCGCCTATGTATGTATGTGTTACTCACAAGTGAATTACATTTTAGCAAAAACGAAATTACATACGCGCATGTTAATCGTGTAGCTAGTATGAAGTGTTATAATCATAGCAAGCAATACAAAAAATTTCACTCTCCATAAGCCAAAGCAACCAATAAATGAAGCGCACATACATATGTAWGTAAATATGTACATTTGYACATATCAACATATATAAGTATAAATACGTGCGATTCGGTGTTGATTCCGAACAAATGATTACCAGTGTGGGTCAAGCACATTTCGACCCACTTCCAGCCAGCAACTACGATCCGCACAGCTTACCCCACAGATGTTCCCATGATTATGCTGCTGGTTGCGCTGTAAACGCTCAGTGTGACGATATGATATCGTGAAGATATCGTCAAGCGCGACAGTCGAAAAGTGTCGTAAGTGTCATAGATCGGTGCGTAAACAATCACAGCGACGTCGGTGGCAACAACATTAATGTGGCGCATGTTGCACATATGTATAGTCAAATGTACACAAGTAGTCATGTGTATATGTATGTATGTATGTAGTATGTAGATGTGTTAATAGCAATAWATATCACGCGAGTATCAGCATCTGAAGTGCGTACGTCTTTAATTTGTAGTTCCTGTATTCGAGCGTGGAGCTTTTGCGATAAAACACATACATACATACCCATTTCATTTTAGTTTAGTTGTTAGTTTCATTGTTTTCYTTCGAGCTTTTTATTTTGTTTTCTGGTGGTTTTATGCGGAGAACGACACGCGTTGTCTTACTTTTGCTATCCGGCCCCCGTGTCATGCATTTTTTGAATACAGTTGCAACAAAAACTCTATAATAAAATTATTGCAGTTTTTTGTTGTTGTATTGCTACTTAAAGTAGTTTGCGCAAACGTTTATTTTTTCAAAACAGGATTTGTCTTTCTTCATTTTTTTCTCACTAGCCGTTTAGACGTTGATTGCTTGGAACATTGTGCATGTATTATTGTGGTATATTCGTTGTGAGAATTACGGACAATTTTCTGAAAATCTGAGAACCTTTTTCTAACAAAAAATTAACTTTTTATTTCATATTAGTTTTTGTATGTGTGTATGTTATTAGCCTTTAGCATAAGACGTGTACCCCATCAGCTTCATTATTTAATTGATTTTTTATATTACATGAATTAACAGCAAATTCTKTCGCGCACATAAAATAATGTTAACTAACATTGGTACGTACTCTGATTTTGTCTTAACAGATTGTTGAATTCTTTAGCATTACAGCAATTCATTGATAAACTGCAGCAATTTTATGGCTAACGGTATATTTATTTATTCTCTCATATATTTTCATAACAGCAGTCAGCTATGTAATTTAATATTTTATATTAACATGTACTGTTTTATTTACCACAATKAGCCAGCAGAACTCTGAACTTAACACAATGTTTAGCAGTAATTAACAGTACAGCAGCACTATAACAGACATTTATAGGTGAAAAGGCCAATGTAATTGTAAGACTAACATAACTTAAGGAATATTGCTGATATATTTTCAATATCAGCTAATTTAAAGGAAAACGTAATTGAACTGCTGTTAAACAGAATACAGGAGCACTCTGATATAATTTTKTTTAAAGCATTTTTTAAGGTGACGCTTTCCTTCATAGCAATACTGTAATGTCAATTAACATTTGTACACTTTATACGCCGAACAGGCTATACCACGTTTGCCACGAAGATTGTAACACACAAAAGGAGACGTCAGAGACCCTAAAAGTTTCTATATAAATGATCAGCGTGATCAGATGTGTCAATTTACCATATCCGTATGCGCACTAAAAGCTGAAATTTTGTATACGTTTTTTATCCCCCAMGAAGCTGTTTCCATGCCAGAATCGGCGATATCGAACCACTATGACATATAGTTGCCATATAAATGGACCTATCCTAATCAAGTTTTTGTRTGGAAAACCTTTTTTATTTGACAAGGTACATATACTCACGAAACTTCGCATAAAATAATATTTCAGGCAACGTTTCAATCTCTGAAGAAATTGTTCGGATCGAACTACTATACCATATAGCTGCCATACAAACTGGCCGATCAAAATTAAGACAAATGCACMTGTGAAAGRTATTATGGATTAATATATGTGGTTAATAAAACTAATATCTTTATGTTTAGTCTTTGGGTATACCCATATACATATATGCATGTGTACATACACATACATATTACCAGTTGAGCATGATATATGATGTGTTGCGTCTGTCGTTTTGGACATCACTCAGCTTGTTGTTAGCTTTCAAGCATTCGCGTTGTTGTCATGTAACTGTGTTGTTTTTATATATATKTGTTGTTGTTTCTGTTCTTTTTTTGCAACGTTGTAGTTGATCATGTTAAAGATTTAAATGCGGTCAGCAAGTTTTCTCTGTTGCGTTTCGCTACTTGCCGCCTAAATATATAGTATATGCGAGTATATATATACATATTTATATCCATATATACATTTATATACATATATTCTTACTTACAAGCTTCTTCGCAGCATTTATTTTTTGCTTTATATTTTTAAAATAAATTTATATTTTATTCACGCTGCATTCAAGCTTCGCTCACAACTATTTATTTACATATTTATTTAAATCAAGTTGTTCTAGTTTGTTGCTTGACTTGAGCGGCAGCATTTAGACATGTTTTTTGACGTGCTAACTTTTTGTTGTAACAATCAGACTGATGTTASCTGGCAGCTGTTGGGCGCGAGAATTATTAAGAACGCTTTGTAAAATGAAATAAATAATTTTTAAAGCTTTTGTTGTTGTTGTTTTTATAGCCAGTAGTATGGATGTGTGTGAGCGCCGTTTTGTCAAAAGTTGTTGCAACATTTTATTTATCTTTAATATACGCCTCAGTCAAAGCAGCTGCCAAGCACCCGCCAAACACATCTGCCTAAATAGCCAAAAACAAAAAAAGAAATCACAAAAAAGTAAAATAAAAATATAAAATATTACAAAAAAAAACCTTTTTTTGCTGCCTTTGCTATAGGGCACTCGCGGCAACGTTGTTGCATGCTATAACCGCTTCAGTTGCGCCACAAAATTTCGCAGAAGGTGTATACCGTGGGCGATGCGTTTGTCTGCGCGCTGATGAACGGGCTCATAATGAGCCGCACGATGATGATCATCTGGTGGGAGCATGATGACGTTGTTGACGGCACCGATGACGTACGTTGCCAAGCGGAGACGCGCTGCTGACGCGCCACATGCATGTATTGTTTTAAATATGTATGCATGTATGGTTGTTGTTTTTGTAATTTGCTTATTTGTGTACYTTTGCCTTTTTGTTGTTGCTGACGTGTCGCTTTTGGCAGCGTTAGCGCCGTTTCGGCGTTCCGCCTCGGTTTAAATCAACTCGCTGGCGTTGCAGCCGTTTCGTATTGTTCCACACAGCGTCGTATATATTCTGTACGAAATTCGTTTTAATCAGTTTTTTTTTCATTGAGCACGTTACGGCCCACTTTTGGCCTTTTCGCCGGATTCTGCTCTGTTTCATGCCCGTTTCTGTGTACCGTTGAGCGTTGTTGCTTTGTTTGATCTTTTCATAGCAATCCTGACGGGTTGCGGTGTTGTGTGTGTTTTTCGCTTTTGGTGCAAACAAAAACAAAAAAAAAAAAAACGCGGAAAGGTATTTCTTCACCCACAAAACACGCAGTCAAAATGATCAAAATGCGCCGATATGCGCTCATAAACACGCAGTTTTATCATCAGCCAGCCCAAAAGCTAAAAATCCAGGCGAAGCGCGCAAGTCAAGCCGTGTGCGAGTCCTCTGCAAAGCAAAAAGTACAAAATTTTTAACAGAATTTGCTGAAATGTTCACACGATCCTGTCAGCTACACCCGCTGAACTGTTTGCTTTTGACGCGAGAATTTTTTGTAATATTTTTTTTGACAAAGTTAACGCAGTTACAAACCGGTATGTGCCACAGTCTCCAGTCTCCACACTCGTATATTGAAAATACATAATTTTGTATACATACATACATACATATGTACATGCATACATAAGTATAGGTTTATGTCTCTAAATAACCAAGCGATTTTCAGTAAGTTCTCAAACTGTAATTATTCAATTAGGATCACTTTCGGCTTGCCGACGCTTTAAACGCCACATTAACTTTTCCACAWACACTTTTAAGCGCACATATGYTTACATATATACATATTTGTATTCGACCAGCTTGCCGTTTGCCTTCATCATTGCCGCGCCTGCATTTCCACTGCAATTTATGTGGTGCAACAAGTTATTGCTTCGTTTGTTTGTCGGCCGTTTTGCCGTCCAGTAGTTCTTCTAATTAATTTTTAATAATGGTTTATGCCATTCGATGCATTTTCGTGTACTCATGTGCACATACATATAATTTTCGCCATTAACACGATTGATGTACGCGCGCTTATAGGCCTGCTGCGAGTAGCTGTATATGTGGCTGATAGCGGTGCAGCTCAACGATATGCCCAGTAGCGGGTGTTGTTGCCCGTGATCGCCAATGTTGTTGTAATTAGCCGATCATCAACTTGCTTATCACGTGATCTTGTGTGTTACGAGTTTGTTATCGCCTTGTTTGTTATACTATATGCGAGGAGATGTGGTCGATTTGTAGTTAATAAGCTATCGATTGTCACGACATCTATTTTGAAGGTTATGTGGATACACTGGTATTGAAATGTACGAAAAAGAAGAAACAATACAAGAAACACCGAAGCTATAATACCCTTCATAGGTTCATTTTTATTTATTTTTTTTTTGCTTAAAAGGATATAAAAAGGTGTTTACCTTGAAATTTCGAGGTTATTCTGGATGACAACAATGTGTTACTTTGGTCTGATATGCACAAATTTTTCCGAGATTGTGGTGCTATCTTGAGCAATAATCAGTGCCAAATTTTGTGTTTATTTCTTCTCAAATAAAAAAGTTTTCCATACAAGGACATAATTTTGATAGTTCAGTTTGTATGACAGCTATATGCTATAGCCGTCCGATCTAAGTAATTTCTTTGAGACTTGTACCGTTACTTTGGATAATATTACTTGCAAAATTTCATGAAGATATCTCGTCAAATGAAAAACTTCTCCATACTTGGACTTAATTTTTCTGGTTAGTTTGTATGGCAACTAGATGTTATAGTGATTCCATCTAACTAATTTATTTGGAAATTTTAGTATTCCCTTAGATAACACTTCATCCCAAATTTAATAAAGATAGCAAGTCAAATAAAAAAGTTTTCCATTCAAAAACTCGATTCCGGTTGTTCAGTTTGTATGGCAGCTATAAGCTACAGTGGTCTGATATCTATAATTCTTACAGGTGACTAGTTCTTTGAGATGAGACGAACGCATGTCAAATTTCAGATAGATTTCTCAAAAACTAAGGGACTAGTTCGCATCGACCTAAAAATCGACTCAGTTTGGCAAGCTAATTAATTATATACACACTCTATAGGGTCTCTGACGTTTCCTTTTTGGTAATAAAAACTTCGTAGTAAACTTGAGAAACCCTGTTCAGGGTATAAAGATACGTTTACCAATGATTTTTCCAGCTTCTTCTGCGGCTTTAGGAGTAGTCCTTGGCTTTATTCGACAAGGGGAGGATGCTGATTGTCATAATTCCTCTCGGAGAGATTGTATGAAATTTATTAACATTTTGTTAATGTTCAAAGCAATCTAAAAGATTTGAGGTTATATGAAATTTGGGGTTCCTTAAGCCCGTTGGGTTCAAAGGGGAGAAAAATTACTTAGAATATCGAGGCGGTTAAGAAGCAGCTTTTACAATTACTATATATATAAATAAGAGGAGCTTCGACTCACAATACCTTTCGCAAAAATCCTACGATGTTAGGAGAAGTCTATAGAGATTAGAGAATCACACTAAGAAACATCTCTTTCTCTAAAAATTTTGAGGTTATGTACAGTATGGAAGTTCCTAACGCCAACTTAAGATCAAAAGTGATACAACAAAAGGAAAATAGACAGCTTAGGATATCAAATGATCAATCATCTACATGGCGAAATGAGCCGAACCTAAAAAAACCGATCAGGATGATCCTGGATATTAATTTTTAGTTATATATACGAGTTTCTTCTGGTACTCAGAGCCATTTCTTCGAAATCGATAAGGTGGTAGCGCTCTTTATGACGAAAGATCGAGCTCATCTAAAGGTTTTTGGTTTTGCAGCAAGGAACAGCTTCAAAAACCTGCAGCAACTCCACCGCCAACCATATAAACAGTTTGCATAATTTTATAGTAGACTTTCCTATGCACGGGGACTTGAAACTAGCACTCAACTAATTTGAATATTGGAATTCAAAGTTTTTGCAACAAAAATACTCGCTAATKCGTACACTTGCACTCTTAATTAAACTTGTAGTACATAGATAATCCATATATTTTATATACATATGTACCATATGTAAGTACATGTACCATTTAAAAGATAAACATATTCACACATATTTTACCGTCAGCGAATCTACCATCCTTTCAATACGCAATACGCTTATGCATACAAAATGTGCTGAAGCCTTTGCCTTTTCGGGTGTTGCCCAGTTTTCTTTTTTTCGGTACACACTCGGCGCAGAAACCGTCTTTCGTTATACTTGGAATTTTATTTTCATTTTGTTTKGCTGCTTCGCTTCTAGGGCGGCATAAGCGCACCTTCTTGCCCGCCAAGCTTGCTAGTTCGTCAGCGCACGTCACTATGGTAGGCTCTCTACGCCCTGCCATTGTGGCGCAGGTCCCTAAAGACATACTGCCACGCAAACGTGATTCAGTATAAATTTGTGCATGTGTATGTATATAGATTACTATATAAATATAAATGTGATATGAATAAGCTTCGTGTTGATATTGTAGCACTGCTATGACGCAMTGTGGTCCTGCGTCCCTCTAAGTGTCTCGCCTCCATGCGATGTGCTGTGCGAGTCCACCTACTGATCGATCGCTTACGCGCTCGCGTCTTTTTTACACTTTAGTGTACCTTTTGTTTCGTTTACCCAATAATAAAATAATAATTATTGTTATTATCGCGTAACTGAAATCTCATCGCACGTTGCCTCTTTTGAGCCGTTTACCACCTTCTAGTTTTCATACTGCAGGGAATTCTTCTCTTTTAYGCTTGCTTAAGTAGATTGCATTGTGGATATGATTATGCATGTGTGGGTTCGAATCTCAGCTGTTGGTTTGGGCTGCTAGCGGGTGTTTTGTTTACTTTTGTCCTCGTAAGCCAAAGTTAAATGAGGCAAGGCAATCGTGATTTAACTTTATTTAGTAGTATTACTAGTATTTAAAGGAAACATTTCAAATTTATATGAATATTCGCATTAAAAGTAGCAAACAAACTATTAATATTTCTTCTTTATTTAATAATGGATAGTATTTTTTTATTTTGTTTTAAGAAAATATGAAAATTTTCTAAAAATCTATTAATAAATCATTGTCATTGGCAGTGCAGCGAATTTTTTCTTAGTTATTTAGAAACTAGTTTAGCTTAGTTACGTATATGTACTATACATCATTAAATACATATGCATATGTATGGCATATATGTTGACTTTTATACACATACTCTATGCACATCTATATATAATGCGAATATCGCGTTCAATTCCAAGGAGGCAAGTCAGTCGAATTAAAGATGCATTAGATAAAAATGTAATTAATGCAGGTCTGTCATCGAATAAACATCTAAACAGTTGCTGCTTTAGTCAGCGATTTCATCGTGAATGTTATTTTATGGAAAATCAGATTAATAAAAACAAGTGTGGGCGTTAACTTACATGGGCTGTCAGTGTATGTGTAAGCGCAGGTTAAAATAAAAACATTTTTTTTGCGAAGTATAGAAAACTTTTAAGGTTTGATTAAAAATTATAAATTTTTTTTTCTTAAAAAAGTATTTAAAAATTATAAAAAATATATAAAGAAAAGAGAAAATTTTTAAATTGACAACAAAAAGAAAGCTATTTACATAAGTATACATGAAAAATTAGGAAATTAATTAATTAGATATATAAAATTACTTTATGTAATTAAATAAAATTAAATACAAATTAGCTGGTTATTATAATGAAATACAATTAATTAACACTGAATAAGATTACTTAATTAATTTTATTCAGTGCTAGAATTAAAGTATATTTTAATTAAAATTAAGTACAATTTTGTTTTAAATTTTTGGAAAAATTCAAATTAATTAACTAAGTAAAAATAAATAAAATCAATTAATTAATTAATAATAATTAATACTAATTTGGCTTAATTAATTAATATGAATAAAATTGTAGATTTCATACGTTATTCAAAATTAAATTTGTTTATTAAATAAAACTAAGTACAATTAATGAAAAATTAAATCATATTAAGTAACGTGTTAAAATAATAATTAAGAAAATACAAAATTCAAATAATTAATTCGTTAGGTAACTAGGGAATTAAAATTAAATTAATTAATTAATTTAAATTAACTAAAATGAACTGAAACTAAGAACAATAATTAACATTCAACAAAATTAAAATTGCAGTTAATTATTTCGATAATTATAATTTTGTGCTACTGGACAATTAATTACAATTAATTAAAGCTAAAGATAGCGAATTAAAATTAATCGAAATTAACTCGATTAATTAATTCGTTAATTAGAATTAAATACAATTGATTAATTAAATGTAATGATTAAATAATGGCGGGATGTGTAAATTAAAGATTATATGCAAAAATGTAAGAATTTGGTTAATTAAAAACCAAACTGTTCGAACGTAATTGGCTTTATTTAACAAAAATAAAACATTCACTATCGGCTAGATCAGTAACATTTTAATAAAAATTTTCAACTTTATCCGCGTTTAAATTTGAATTTGTTAAACTTTATTAATAATCGAAAGGTCGAGAATTTAAAATTATAATTATTTTCAAAATATTTAATTTTATTAATTTTTTCAAAATTTTTTTCTAAACCTTTTTTTCTTATATTTTTATTATTATTTTTAAAATATTTATTTTTTTTTCATTCAGGTTTTCAAAAGTTATTCTCAGTTTAAAAAATGTTTTTGTTTTTTTTTAATCTTTAAATCTGAATGAGACCTGTATTTTGTATATGAATGCTTTTTATATTTTTTGCTGTATTTTTTTTAATGTAATTGATGATAAATATCATATAAAACTGTTGGGGTGACACCTGAACAGTTAACGGCATTGAGCACCGGGAAAACATGACGCAACATAACAATAATGAGAAAAACTAAAAAAATCCACGTTTACAAGAAAAAAAAAAATCACTGAAAAAAGTGCAGCGGAAAAATAAAGATAAACGAAAAGGGAGCATTCATTTTTAAAATGGCTAACAAATTGCGCTTACGGCCAGGGAAACTTTTTTCGTAAACAAACAAAAAAAACAAAAAAAAAACGAATATGATAAAAATGGGTTTTGAATGAATAGAAAAGACAACAATCATAATTTGTAATTGTTTTGGTTTTATGTTCAACTAAGTACGCTTGGACATTGTCAGTCTCAATGACAAGTAGGCATTTTTCCACTCTTATAAGTTTTTTTATTTTTGCTGTTGTTATTGTTTTCATTTTCACATAACAATATTTTGTTTACCAGCAATATGTCATTGTGTTGTTGTTGGCGTATTATAATTATTATTTTTTTTTAGGCTCTGCTTGTTTTGAGAAAATCAGAAATATTTTTATGCTGCGACTTAAATGCAACAATGTGGAACGTCACGTGACACGAGTGAGCGCATTGACAGCGGCGCAGCGATGGCCGTGCCATTGTTTAGAAACTTCACAAAGAAACTATGAACGGCCAAATAACAGTAGCTGGAGTAAGGGAGCGTAGAAGCACACATGTATGTGTGTTTGTATGTGTGTGTTTTTGAAGTTGCCTGAAGTTCACTGAAGTGTTGTAACGCTGTGCGCTCCATGCTGTGGAATGCAGTGTCACACGCAAGCTCGTACAGCGTTTGGTTGTTATTGTTATAGTTACGCACTGCAAGTGAACTATGTACAACAAAAAATATACATACATATAATTTCCCACTTTTATTGCGATTTTATGAGCGTTGCGTTCATTTCATTGAAAGCATTATAAATACATAAAATGCTTAAAACGAAGTTAATTTTGTTGTGGCACATCGTCGTCGATTAATTGCATTAGAGGACCCCATTTGAATGAAGTGCGCAATTAAAGGCGACATTAAATTTTTTTTAAGGGACAACATGGTGCTCTAAAAGTTAGTGCTCATTTTTACATTTATTCGTATATATTTAATCTCTCCGGCAACTCTCTCTATCATACTCGATTTCTACGCATTCCATCTCTTCTTCACTGCTCGACTCGGATTAATTGGTGTCAAAATTCAATAGCAACAACATTTGACCACACTAATTGGCATCACATTAAGCCGACAATGTAACTAACGCTTATTAGTGTGGCAACAAAAATCAAGGATATACTGATGCACAAACAAAAATATACATACAAACATATGTTTTTTTGTATGTGGCATCTAATTTCAAAATATTAGCAGACTTGCTGCGGCTGTTGCAACCCTGTTTGTGGTATTCAGCAGGCGGTTCAATGAAATGCAAGTAGCATATATTTACATATGGATGTGTGTGTTTACATATATTTACAACAAGCTTTGAATTTGTACATAGGCATATGTCTCTTTGAAGCTTGCAAATTCTGAGTTCAACGCCATCCCCTTCACATTGAAATTAATTTTCGTAGTTGAATTCCTTTTGCTGGCAGCACAGAGTTGTTCAAGCTTCCGGTCTGAATTTGATACATTTCTGCATAATTAAAATGTTAAGGGATATAAAGGGGAAAGTATTCATATAAGTATAATATTGTAAATCTTTTACAATTTTTTTCTGAAAAGCTCTCAAAAGCTCGCTGTTAGTTTGTGTAACATACATTTGAAAAACTATTTCCAAGTGAAGACCGTTATTTTTTTATAATTGATGTCGATTTTTAACATAAATTATCGAAGGTTTAATTTTTAAATAAAAAAAAAAATTTAAAAAAAAAAAAAAAAAAAAAAAAAATAAAAAAAAAAAAAAAAAAAAAAAAAAAACACTCAAAAGCTCATCAAAGTTCGAAGAGAGTGAGGCAAATATTCTCTTGACACTATTTTATGAAGAAACCGTTTATTTCTGTGTAACATATCATAAATTTTCAAGTAATGATTTATAGAAAAGCAAAAAAAGCTCGTAAAATCTCCATACTAGCTTGTCTACCACACACTTGAAAAAATATATTTCCAAGTGAAGACCGTTTACCTTTGTATTTGATATCCATCATTAAGAAAAATTATCGATGTTCAAACTTATAAACTGAAAAACTCACTCATGAAAGTTCGAGGCAAGTGAGAAAAATATTATTATGAGAACATTTTATGAGAAACCGTTTGTTTTTGACACGTATCATGTATTTTTAAGTAACGTTTTATAGAAATGGAAAAAAGGGTTCAAAAAAGAGTATAAAAGCTCCAATCTATTGTATTTTATATCGATGCTCAAGATAGACTATCGATGTTCAACCTTTTTTGAGTAAAATATTATAAAGACATGGAAAATTGTTCAAAAGCTCATTAAAGCTTGCTACAAGTGAGACAAAAATTATTTTGAGATGCTATTTAGTGAAGAAATTAATTACTATTGGAAAATTATTCAATTATTAGTGAGAATAATTGATTTTCAAGTTTTTTTAAGTCAAATTTTAGCGAAATATAAAAAAATCTCACAAAAGCTCACAATAGATCGAAATTATTTGCTTATGCACACCGTTGTTAAAAAAAAAAGTATTTTTACTAAAAAAAGAATTATTATTATCAAAATCAAATATGAAGATCATCTGCTCCCTTAGAAATTTTTTCAGTCAAGATTATTATTATTATATAGCAATATCTATCTGCATCTGAATGAAACAATTTAATATATTCTGAAATCTCACCCATAAATATAATGTACAAACTTTGGAAATAAAAAGCTGAACTTCTTGCTCACAGCTTTCTTCAGTGCAGAATATTATTATTATATTGTATATAGCAATATCTTTCTACACCTGAGTGAAAATTTTAAACATTTTCCGAAATCTCACCCAAAAAGTGAATCTGTAAATGTTGGAAATATAAAGCTCACATTCTCACTCAGAGCTTTTTTCAGTGAAAATTATTATTATTATATAGCATTATAGCTGTAGATACCTGAGTGAAACTTTTTTCATTATATCTGAAATCGCACCCATAAAAATAATCTAAAAATTTTGCATTCCTAACGGTATTATATTTAAGCTTTCAAAATCGTTCCACCTAAATTCCTAAGTCTTCGCAAAAAGCTTCGCCGTAAAAATGCCGCTAATTCGCTATGTCTTTATATGTTAGCAAGCAAATGATATAAAATTAAATTTTTTTCTTTATATAGTATTCTTCCTTAAATTCAGGTTTAGTTACTTTTTAAATAGAAATCACACTGTAGTTTTTCGATTTCCCATACATTGGTTAGGTAAGTCTGCAGATATATGGGCAACATAACACTAGTTTCACTAATATGCATTATGTATGCCATGTCAAAAATAATATAAAATCACAACAACAACAATTTGCAATTTATGGTTTCAAGTTTTTCCACATTTCCTCTGATATTTTCACAATATTTTTCGAAAAAAAAAACAGTGCGCCAAGTTGCAAGCTCTTACGTAGCGGATATGTCTGACGTGGCAACATCCGTTCACTGACAGGCGACATAGATACATATTTACATATATACACCGTTTATATACATACATTCATATTTGTATATATTGATTGGGTGAATTACTTTTGTAAATGCATATATATAATATAGTCAATATATATGTGTGTTTTATTAAAGACTCGGATGCATGTAGGTATATAGTACTTTTCGACGCAAACTTAAACTACAGGATTCCCTACTTTGTTCTTGGTGATTGGGTTATAAAAGACGTATTAGAAAAAAATTAAAATATATATTTTTAGGAAAATTAAAATATATTCTGCTACGAAAATTTAGTATTTACGTTTCCCTTTTGCTTTGCTTTTTGAGCCTTCGACTTTTATACTCTCTTTTTGACCTTAAAGTCACTTCAGTTTTTGAGATATCGATCTGAAAGTTTCTAAAAGTCGGTTTTTCTGTCATCCAGCCATTATAACATTATCTGACGGAACCGCTGGTTTTAGAACACTATAGCATATAGTTGCCATACAAACTGAACGATCGGTATCAAGTGCTTGTATGGAAAGCTTCTTTGTTTAATAAGATATCTTTAAGATATTTGGCATGAATTATTTTCAAGGTCAAATCCTCAATCTGTGAAGAAATTGTTCAGATCGTACCAGTATAACATATAGCTGCCATACAAACTGAACGTTTAAGATTATGTCCTTGTAAGGAAACTTTTTTATGTGACAAGATATCTTCATGAAATGAAGTTGACTAAGTCAACGGTACAATCTTAAAAAAAATTGTTCAGATCGGGTGATTATACGGGTAGCATATATCTGTCATACAAACTGCTCCATCAAAATCAAGAGAAATAATTTTTTATACCTTTCTGTGCTATAAAAAATGCACTTGCGTAGGGTATTACAGCTTCGTTACAAACACAGTTAATATTTTTTCGTATTTTTGTTTTTATATTGTAAGCGCGCAAATTCGCTAAGAATGAAACAATGTCAATTCCGGAAACTCTTCCCATGCACATTTGCGAGTCTATTGCCTAACAATGTGCTACTAAACGAATTATATACTATATAATATATAACTATGTAGATATGGCATATACGTATGTGCTTACATACAAATATACACACCTGCCAAACGCCTTTGTATCTCAAATTCCATGCCGCTGCTTTTACGATTACTATCAAACGACTTATTTACAACTGCCAACATACATGCAACGTTATAAATATTTAGCATGCAACGAAATTCATTGCTATAAAACCGATACAACACGAGATTAAATCTAGAATATAGTTGAAGAAGAAAACGAAAAAAACAAAAGCAGCGGAAAACTTGAATCATCAGCGCTGAGCAACAACGCAGTTGTAAAAAGTCTAACAACAGTAGTAGGAACAACAACAACAGCAGCTAAGCAGTAACCTTCATATTTTGAAATTCTAATTTCATTTCTGAAACTTGCAATTTTTTCTCCCAACAAAATGCTGCCTTTTGGCGTTTTGTTGACGTTCACTGATTAAAATCACTATGCACACAGCAGCACATATGTATATGTATGTATATGTATAAATATATATTTCTATGTGTATGTGTATTTAATTTATTTTTTTTAGTTGCTCTGACTCACATTGCGAAATGACAGTATTTGTTTGCTAAGTTATTATTGCAAAATCGCAAGAATAGCACTGAAAAAATAACAACAACAACAATAACTATTATATATACATATGTATGTTAGTATGTAAGCAATTGCGAACGCAATAGTAACACGTTTACCATCACCAACACGACAGCCGCCGGCACGGACGCTGAATTCAGTTGGCAGCAACATTTGATCAACAATTGTCAAGGTGAAATTCAGACTGACTAACCGAAACAATAGTGAGCATTCGCAATGCACATTCATACATACATACATGCATAAATGAATGAATGCATACATAATAATATATGTATATATGTTGGTGTTTGTTTTAGTTGGTGTTGCTAAATTCTGGTCGACATGACGTGCTACCAACGGCGAATGTCAAACTTCGTTTATGAATATTCATACGTTTGTATGCTTCTCTGCAGCTTGGTAGCTTTATGCTATTAATAAATACATTCAATTGAAATTTTATGAAATTTTATGACGTGTGGCAATGCAAAAAGTGCTCAGAGGAGGACAATTATCGCAATAATTGACTAAAACACTTGTCTCAAAGGTGTCTTAATTCATTTGTTGGTCCCTAAATTCCAATGACTCAATACTCTGTTCAAGGGTAAAAGGTACTAGTTGGTAAAAATGGCAAACTACTTTTAGCCGGTGTTGAAAGTTTTTGAATTTAAGTCTAAAGTCATAAAAATGCGTTTGATGCTATATGGTTAGTCCCGATTTTACAGAAACCAACAATATTCTGAAGTTCAATGTGGTTATTATTGTTGTAACGGTTATCGAAACCAGGCTTGGAAGACAGGTAACCCATGTAGCCAATGGTTGATTGAGGGAATGTGTTGTGTTAAAGTGAGTGAACCAAACGAGAAGGTATGTTAGATGAGGTGTAGGTAAAAATAGTCCGTCGTCCACCGTTTCCAAGACAATCGAGTTTATGTAATCGAATTTCTTCAAATTACTTCAGCGATGTTTTCTAACATAATATTCCATTCAACAATAATAGTCCATCTCAACCGGTGTTTAGATGTTTTCAACAAATATAAGTTCATAGATTTCAATCCCTATAAGTGGCTCTTACTGAATTATACAAGTGAATATTTTTTTGTTGTAAATTTCAATATATTTACAATCGGTTTAAATATAAAAAACAATAACTAAATTTCATGAAAATATACTAACGATGAAAAAAAATAATGAGTAATGAGAATATTTTTAACAATTTTTTTGAGAGGATTTGGGAATATTTAGGCCCTAAAATACAGCCTAGGATTATGTAGTAAATGAGCAATGTTCAAAACTTGTTTTAAAATGGTCACCTTTATTCTCACACAAACCCTCAAACGATTCGGTCATTGATTCATCAGCAGACACAATTTATATTGGAATTGACGACACTGCTCGAAGTATATGTATATATATATTTTTTTTTTGATTATCCAAATTTATATGGGGTATTAAACAGGCCATGTTCTCCAACTCTGACCACAAACTATAGTGCAGTGGGCTGAAATCTGGACTTTCGGATCACCAATCATTTTCAGCCATGAAACCAGGAATATTGCTTTCAGTCACTGCTGGTTGGTTTTTGCCTTGTGTGCTGGATCAGAATTTCGTTGGAAGAACCAATGCTGTTAAACGAACAGTGTATTGCTTAACTGATTTAACACGCCTTCTAACACATGCTGCTGGTACGCTTTTGTCCCACTTTTAACTTCGTCTTCATAGAAGTAAAGATGTGTTACGCCTTTATAGAAGACTCTTTATCAAATCATTACAGCAGCTGGAAATTTTTTCATCTTTCGATGTTTTTGCATAATATTGTATTTTTCCTTATTAAAAACTTCCTCAAAGTGGAAATTCTTCCATCTGTGCAAAGAATACTTCTATGGCCTTTAACCGCGAGCCACTGAAGAAGTCGCTTGCGTCTGTTGAACCTAATTTGCTTTAAGCGCATTTTCAGAAGATGACCAGCTGACCAACGGTAGACTTTTATGTGGCCTTCATCTTGAATAAGTTTTGACACTGATTTGTTCGATATATCCGTATCTCTTGACCAAAATTTTTAAGTGATTTCAGTGAATGTGTTCGCAAACAATTTTTACGGTTAAATTGGTTCGAGCGACGTTAGGACGATCTCTCATCCTTCTGTCAACAGCTGTAGACATTTCGAAAAAGCGACCGTAAGTGCATTTAACAAACATCTTAGAAATATTAAAAGTTTTAAGAAGCTCATAAAAAATAACTGCACTTTTCCCAGAAGGGTTTATGGCAACACTAAGCATATTATGTACATTCCAACAACTGCTGAAAAATATCTATAAAAATAAAAACTCAAGAATGATTTTCGAGTTTTGTGAATCCTAAAGTGGTCTAACCCCTTAAAACCCTTAAGAGAAATGCGCGTAGAAATTATTTGAATCGAACCGTTCAAAAATACAAGAGATTCCAAAGACGATCTTGATTTTATCTATGGCAGCTATGTGCTATGATAATCCGATTTGTACAATTTCTTCGAAGATTGTATTGAACGCTTTGTATAAAAACCTGTGTAAAATTTCATGAAGATACCTTGTCAACAGAAATTTCTGAATTTTTCTTGTATGGTAGCTATATATTAAAGTTGTCCGAACAATTTTTTAGCAGAATTCAGATTTTCTTTGAATAATAATTCATGCCAAATTCTATGGAAATATCATGTCAATTAAAGAAATTTTAATAAGGAATTGATATTGATCGGTTAGTTTTTATGGCTGCAAAGCATCTAAAGCAACTATAGTGATACAAAATCGGCGGTACCGATAAATGAACAACTTTTTTGAAAGGAAAGGTAGTGTGCAAAATTTCAGATTGATATCTCAGAAACCGCTAGACAGGCAGATGTGTATCCGAGGTTTCCTTCTGGGGTTAAAAAAATCGTGCCAAACTTTATATACCTATTTAGTTGTACAATTTATAACTCGAGAATAATTTCAAATTAAAAAAAAAAAAAATTTTAGTCCTAGACTGGCCTAACCACTTTAAGAATTTGAAAAAGATAACTATAGGAAACAGTCGAAATGAAATGTAAGAAATATGTAAAGAAAAATAAAAACTTTAAAATCGATCGATATTGATACTTCCAGCACTCATTAAGCATAAAACCTAGTTTCATTAAGGGGTTACATGGGTTTCCTTGGGCAAAAAACGGAATTTTTTCAATATTTTTTTTTTTTTCATATAAAAATGAAATATTTTAATGAAATTTTTTTCTTATTTAAAAGACTCATATTTAATTAACATTTTGGAAAATTTTCAAAAAAAAAATATCAAAATGGCAGTCATTACGACGCCATTTCCGACAGTCCCTCGGAAAAAAGGTGCATCCGCGTTGTCAGCAGATCTTCTTTCAAGTTCATCTCAAATAAAAGTAAAAAATAAGTGTTTTAGTAAAGACAATAAACTAAGTAGTGGACGAAGGAAAACAAAAAAAAAAAAATGAAAATTGGATTTTTCCGAAGGAAAAAAATGAAATTTGGATTTTTGACAGACGTTTTTATAAAAAAAATGCAAATTTCGATGAAAATTTCGCGACATTTTTTTTTTTTAAATAGTTGTAATTAAACAAAAAAAAATCCTTCGTTCAAGTCTTTGTAAATTATATCTCGAAGACCTGTGTAAAGTTTCATCAAGATAGGTAAAGTAGGTCGCGAGAAATCTTGACAACCGACTTTGAAAACATAGTTTTGAGAAAAACGCGTTTAAAGTTTGATCTACTGCGCCCTCAGCCTATACCGGAACTCGAGCGTCCACCTTTTCAAGGTTGTATCTCCGAAACTGTTAGTCGGATCATTTTGAAAATATTCTAGAGGTGTTATAGAATTTAATAACACAAAAAAAAAATTTCGATTTTTTGAAACTGTGAAACCCATTTAACCCCTTAAAACAACACTTATTTTGACGAAGCAATTTTTAGAATTTGTCAGCATTTTGCTTTCTTTGAAATATAATGCCGAAAAAAATTTGCTCTAAACACCAGTGTAGACTATTGTCAAACAAAAACAGTAAAATAACTATTTCTTTGCGTCCACTAAAGCATTGATGAAAATTCATTAAGCGATTTTTAAGCGTATAAGAATGAATGAAGTCATTTGCGCAAAGTCAATTAAACACACCAAAGCCAACATACCAACTAAACGCTGCTGGCATTCGCGCTGGTGTCAATTGCAGCGATTATATTTCACAAATTCTGTCAGTTTTTGCCGAGCGATTACGAAACTGCGGCAAGCACGTGTGCGCATTAGCCATGAGTGATGATGGTGGTGCATGGATTTGGCTTGCTGAGGGATTGCTTTATGCACCTGCAAAATACCAAAAACGGTGCAGCGCTACCAATTCGAGCGCAAAAGCATTACAAATACAACAAAAAAGTTACTAAGCTCAAAACTTTATTTATACTTTACTGAATGAAAAAACAGCCCGGGCTTAAGCGCATCTACCAGCAGGGTGCACGCATACGTGAGTGTGTGTGTGTGCATTTATTGGTTTGTTGTTAAAGGGCGCGCAATGATTAAGCGATTACCCACTGCGCATGCGCAAATACAGTAAGGAATTTATGTTTTCAATTTGCAGAATTTATGATTAAGTAATGGCTAAGTACTTGCAATTGGCTCGAGGAATATGTGTACAGAAATCTTAAGCTGAACATCACTAACAACACTACATACATATGTACATATATATATACTAATGGTATATATCTGACTAGTTTAGCAACATTGTACTTGCCAATACGGCATTGCAGTCACCTTGTCAGTCCGCTAGTTGGAGTCTTTAGTGCTCATTATCGCCAACTTGACCGACGCGTCGCTGCTTAATATGGCCATGTTATGTCTTCATATGGAGATGTGCGCATCGTTGTGCGCATGTGCGCGCATTTGTGCCGCTTTTCTAGCAGTTTAAAGTGAACTAGGCAAGCTAGCCACTTCGTTACGGTTCTGCACATACTCCTGGAGGAGCGTCGTCGATCGGCGATAGTTGTCATGTGGATGACTCGATTTTCTGCGATTTTGATGTTGTTAGTGGCGCGCTTCATCACTTGCGGCAGTCGCCAGCCGGCTGCTTAAAACTTGAATGTTGGAGCTTAGAAAACAATTCACGATTAAGCAATCATTCTTGCTCGCAGTGCTTAGATTGGCGTAGGGATTTGTTGTTGCACTGTTGGTAAATTACAGTACATTTGTATGTAAGTAGGTGCACAGTGGTGGTTTGGTGCATTAGCAAGCATTTTTGAGAATTTGAAAAAAATAATAATTAATAATTAAAGTGCAAAGTTATCAAATTTTTCTTCAAACTTTGTAGAGTGGTGAATTGAACAAGAAACTGGTATAAATTACTTAGACTGGTATAATAGTGCAAATATGTTGTTGCTAAGAAAAAAGATTTTTACAGGAGCAAAGACGAGTTCTTGTAAATTGGCGAATATGTAATAAAAAAACTGGCATAAGTGTATTAGCCTGGTAATATTAAGCCCATAATTCCCTTATTGCATTAATACTTACTTTCTTTTTATTAGAGAGGCATAAACTTTGTAGACATGATGAATCGAACACACAACTGGTATAAATTCATAGGACTAGTATGAAAAATGGGGAAAAAGTTGTATGTGCCTTCTTACATAATTCCTTTTAACAAGAGGGCACTGCTTAAACGTATATGAAGCAAAAAGCTGGTATAAATGCATTACACTGGTAAAATTAAGAGAACTTTCTTGTTGCCTTCAAATGCTATTATTGTATACACGTCAGCTTTTGCTGAAACCTTCTACGGTGGCGAATCAAACTAGCAAGTGTTATAACTTTCTTGAACTGGTATAACTAAGGGTTCAACTAAGTTGTCGCTTTTACATATCATTTCTGTTTACCAAAGAGCAGAGCTTAAACCTAGTGGTTTGATAAATATAATACACAACGCATTACTGATATAAAAAATCTAATTAATGTTTTGATTCCTAATTATTGAATTCTTTTCACAAACAACTGGTCTAAATGCATAACACTATTAAAATTAAGCAACTAACTTGATTGTCGCTTTCAAATTTTATTTTCTCCATACATGAGAGCTTCTGCTCAAACCTTCCAAATCAAACTAGCAACTGGTATAACTTTTTTAAACTGGTATAATCAATTGGAAAATTTTTCTTTGTTGTTTTATATGTCATTTACTTTTCTCACGGAGCAGTATACCAACCGTGAAGGGTGCCGAATAGAACAAGCAACTGGTATAATCAATTATATCTAGTATCGATTTCATAAAGTTTATGAACTAACTGTAAAATCTACTCTGTTGTCTTCAATTGGAAAACCTTGTTGCTGCTTCTACTTATATTTTTTTATAAGAGAGCAGTGTTCTAACATACAAGAGCAAAGAAATGGCGAGCGCAGTATTGCTTATGGGACAGGATGCCAACGTTGGATCAACAAATGAAAGCATAAACTCCACATTTAAAACCGCTAAACATTATTTAGAGTTTAACACCACTGTATGCCTAACTTAGATATTAGTTGCGCATGCGCGTCGCTTTACTCAAAGCAACTAAACCAAACTCGATAGTTATCTTTATTTATTTATGCAGTTTTTATTTGCGCCAATTTGTTGTAGTTGCTACTTCTGCTTCTAACTTCACCTTTCGCTGGAGCGGTGAAGTAGTAATTTTCCAACGCGCAACTCGGACTTTCGACGACGCGTCGCAATTTCATTAGGAGCGCAAATGAAAAGCGTTGCGAGCACGTTGCTGGAGCTGGAGCGCTTCACTTTTCCACGCTACCATTTAAACTATGTATGCATGTGTGTGTATATATGTATAAGTGGGTATGAGGCAACTGTTGCTGGCTGGCGATAGCAATCGTGCGCGCAATGAGACGACGTACAAGTAAAGCGGCTACCGTTTGGCAGGTAATATGTGTATACTAAATGTGGATATATATGTATGCTCTGCAATGGAGCTCGTTTGCTATGCGCGAATATAAAGTGTGTAAGACGTTTAACTGCTTGCTTTCACGCGCACACACGCTAGTACGCATGCTTCTTGTGCGCATGCGTGCGCGCATAAACAACATAATCACATATACGCACACATACACGCTCTACGTGCGTTCGAAAATGTGTGTGAGCATTAGCTCGCGCAATCAGCAGCTCAATCTTGATCGATTAATTGCATATTTATTGTTTCTTAAGCATTCACATTTTGCCCCGTGAGATTATGGCGACGCTTGGATGCTGAGAACTCACCTCCATATGTGTGTGAGTGTGAGTTTTTACATATAAATATGTATGCATATATGTATGTACATTTGTGTGTTTATTTATGCTCTGCTGCCGCAATTGGCAAATGTAAACAAACGCGCTTGCAAAAAAGCCGAAGAATCATGATCAGATCGCTGTGATTGCACTGCTTGATATGTAAGCTTGTTAGTTTGAGTGTGTGTGTGTGTGTTATTCACACTACTCATTACCAGTTGGTTGAAGTCATTACTCGTGTCAACTTTAAAGCAATTTTACTCACAAAATTTATGAACTGCAGTGATCACCAACGATCACCATCGATCAGCACCGATCTGCGTCGATCTTTTTCAGCGCATCTTTATTGCTTGAGTGCGCTTTTATAGGCACTTACGCGCATATACTCTGCATTTTGATAGTTTTTCATACACTGTATTTAATATTGTACATAAATTAACAGGGATGCGAAAGTATGTGTGTCACTATTGTCACTTTTAGCTGCTCACTTGCTATTTTAAACGACTGCTATGTGCATATTTCCCACTTGCTTAACGTTACTCGCATATACTTTTCCTTTTACGCATAAATTAATGAACGCTTTTTAACATTAAACTCAAACATAGATGCATACATATACATATACATTCATATCAGCATATACATATATTTGTATGTTTGTTCGCATTCTCAGTTGTTCACCACAGTCGCTTTCATCTGCTGTTTGCTTGCTCAGTGCGCGCTCAAAATGCGCTATCGAAATGTAGTATCTTGACAACCATAGCCACAAATCCCCAAACACTCTGCAGAAGGCCATGGCACTTGACTCCAGCATTCATGTGTTGCCATATGCTGATCATTTAATTTGTCTTTGCGTTTGTGGTATGGTCATGCGGCTTGTAAGTGTTTCGCTTTCGTGGTAAAACTAATTACATATTTTCTCGGTTTTAATCGGTTAATTAGTTTATTGACATCTTGGAATGTTTCTGCGTTGCTTTGAAAGTGTTGAGAGGTTACTTTTTAAGATTTGAAGATTTATTTTATTTATTTTTTCTAATAATTTTTTTATATTTGTCTTATAGAAATTTTGGTGTGGTTTCCATAAAAAATTATTATAACCATTTCATTTTCCAAATCATCTTTCAATCTCCATGAGCTAAAAATAACAAAAATTGTACGAAATGCCTTTTAAAGGATTAGGTTAGCGTTGAGGTTTGCAAATTCATTCTGGAAGAAGGGAAAATGCATTAAAATTATCACTTTCGGGGTTTCTTCAACAGGTATTTGAGAATACTAAAAAAAATTGTATATCGAAATTTTGTCACAAAACCGCAATTCCTAGGCCAAACTTAGGCATCAGAGGCTGATTCCACAACTCCTACTATCCAAAGCAAAAGTAGGATGTTAAGCGTGAAAAACACATATTTTTTTCTACCTAAATTCTTAAAAAGCTTTTAGAATGCATACTCGCTCCAAAATAATTTTCCAGAACAAAAAATAAAATTTTATTGGGATAATCGAAAAACACGGACAAAATTTTGTTTAAAATAAATATAAAAATGTTCGTTTTAGAATAATCAAAAATTTTAAAGAAGGAAATGAGGATGCAATTTTGTTTTTTCCTTAATTTAGAAATAGGTGCATCCAAAAACAAATAATAATTTATTTCGTTAATATATTTTTATACTAAAAGTTGCAAGAGTTTTTCGAAAAAATTATTTTTAATTAAATAAATGAAAATTTTGGTAGAAAGATTTTGTGAAAAAATTA
>NW_017536296.1:1511319-1518108 GCF_001853355.1 Bactrocera latifrons | reverse complement strand
ATTGGATAATTTAATTGTTAAAATTCTAACTTTCGTACAAAAAGTTGCGGGAGATTTTTTCTTACAATTTTTTATAAAATTTCATTATTTTTGATCTTCGAAGCTCAAATTTATTTATATAAAAGTTATTCATATTTTTTGACAAATTAATTAAAACAACGGTACTTTTTTGAACACCATAGAGCGTCACAAATAACCCACAGCAGCAAGATTTCTTCCTTACCTACCGACAAACTCTGTGCAAAAAATTTAAATTGAGGTCTTTGCACTCAAAATAGGCTGCCATATAAAACCTACAACTTCTGCACCATCTAAGCGCCCAACCAACCCAACCTGGCCGCCGTTGCATACGCATACTAAGTATACGCAAGTAGTCAAGTCAAAAATATTTATACCAGTTTGCTCAGTTATGCGCTTATTAAAAATGCATTTATTAATTATGCATTACTACATCGCAAACTTAACAGTATGTAGGTGCATAGCCGCACACGCAGCACAAGCTAAATATTTTCATATGTTGATATTTAATAAAAAGCTGACAGCAACATGCGCTTGATGAGCAAGTGACTGCCAGCAACTTTTATAGCAAAGGGTTGAAGAATAATACAAAGACAAGGGCGCTGCATTAATATTTTATGAAAATGCAATATTTATTAGCAAATATGCAGCGTAGCTTGTATGTGTGTGTGGTTGTTTGGGCTGGTAGATATTTACATAGGTTTTTAGCAGTACTTGTTTGTTGTTGGAAAAAGTGGTTATGCTTATTAATAAATTATGATGCGCACGCAATAAGAAATAACTTGTAAAATTATGAAATTTTATAAACAAAAAAAAAAAAAACTTGATTTTTTGTACAGTTTTCAATGCTAGCAGCGCTGTAGCTAGTACAAAGGTAGCAGGAGTTGCGTATATTTACAAGGCGACAGACTGCTACAAAAGACTCGTAGGAAAATTGCTGTAAATTTGTATGTCTTTTTTCTATTAAATATATTTGCTTTGTTTATTTTAAATGCAACTTTTATTAAAATTAGCAAATATGTATGTCTCTTAAGTTTTTTTTTGTTTGAATTTTCAAGCCACGAAATGTTACTCATACGCAGTGGCCGCCAGACTCTCTTAGCTGAATATGCATATGCATATATGTAAGTATATACACAAACTATATGTACATTTATGAAAAAAGTTTCTAGACACAAGCGTTGTGAAAACTGTCGACCGTCGTTGAGTGATGGCAACTCTGCTGCACGAACTTCAATTGCGTCTTGCTGACTGTCACGGTTGACGGATTACGCAATGTTTGATGTACGCGCAAACGCGAACACGGAATTTCGCATCGTAAATCGCTTGCAGGAAAAAAAACAGCAACAAAAAGTCTCTACTTACAAACATACATACATTGTTTACAGCAACAACAATAACATTTCGAAGATTGTTGA
Organism: Bactrocera latifrons; assembly: GCF_001853355.1. Taxonomy (NCBI): domain Eukaryota; kingdom Metazoa; phylum Arthropoda; class Insecta; order Diptera; family Tephritidae; genus Bactrocera; species Bactrocera latifrons. Next base: position 1,516,672 of record NW_017536296.1, on the reverse strand, counting down.
AAAACATTGCATGCAATGTGTTTTGTTTTCGCATCAATTCAGCTAGCAGAGCTGCTATTAGTCCATTCAGCGCATTGTTACTACTATTATTGTGCTCTTTGGCATTTGTTGGTATGTGCGTGCGTGTGCTGGGGGGGTGAATGTAATGCGGGTATAATGTAAGAACCATTCATAAATGAAAGAAAAAACTGCTGCATTTTTTCATACACTGTAAAATGTACGCAAGATATGAACACAATAACAACAATAATAATAACAGTAACAATAGAATGAAACATACATATGTATATAATATGGCAACAAACTGAATGTTGAAAGGTTTGAAAAGCTTGTAAAAAGTTCTGAAATATGAAATATTCAGAAATAGTGCGATCTCAAGGTATGAAGACAAAAAAAACAAACAAAAAAAAAAAAAATTGTATAAATATCTTTTGTGGCAGAAAGACACGAAAAACGCAGAACCAAAGATGTAAGGAAAGAGAAAAAATAGAAAGTCGCTACAGTAAGAGAAAAAAACGCAAAAAAAGAACGCTTAACAATAACATGTCGTTGTAAATTTTACAACACTGCTCACTCTAAGAAATTCTACTGCTTTAGAGGTGTCTTAACACGCAAGAAAGTCATGCGTGTGCTTTCAGCCACATACATACGAACATTTGTACAACAAACTAAAATTTTTTATACCATAAACAGTTTATATTAAGTTTGCTACGAAGTTTGCAATATTCAAAAGGAACGGCGGGGACCCTATTACATACATAGAAATATTCGGCATGATGAGCTGGGTCGATTAAGCCGTATTCATCACTTTGTATATACGCGAACTACTGCTTAAGTTTTTGAGATATCGTTTTCTCTCAAAGAAACTGCTGGCTTGTCAAAATCGATGACATCGAACCATTATAACTTATAGCTGCCATAAAAACTGTACGGTAGGATTAAAATGTAAACATTTTTTAATTAGCGAGATATTTTCACGAAATTTGGCATGTATTATTCCCACAGCTATCCGTGCAGGTACCGAAGGAATTGTTCAGCTTGAACCACTATAGCATATAGCTCCCATAAATATGACCGATAAAAATTAAGTTCTGGTATAGAATTTTTTGTTTTATTTGAGGAGATATATTTTCGAAGTTTGACAAGTATTATTTTCCCAACATCCGGTGTAGTTTCCCAAGAAATTGTTCAGATCTAATGACTATAGCGTATGGTTACCATACAGACTGAACGGTCGGAATCAGGGACTTCTTAAGAAAACTTTCTCATTCATCGAAATATCTTTATGGGATTGCGCATGCTTATGTGCTAAAAGCAACAGTACAATATCCGAATAAAATTTTCAGATCAGACTACTATAGCATATGACTGCCATACAATCTGACCAACAAGCTTCCCTTGTATCGAAAACTTTTGTATTTGACGAGATATCTTCGGGAAATTTGGCATGCATTGTTCTCCAAAACAAAGTTATAATCTCCAAAGATATGGTTCAGATCGGACCACTATAGCATATAGCTGCCAAACAAACTCAACGATCAATATCAAGATACAGAACTTTTTATATCCCTTTTTTATATAAAAATTCACTTGTGCGGGATAAAATAACTTCGATGCAGCCGAAATTCTTTACTTAGTTTTTTCTTATTATTTTTTTAGTTCCCTCTTTTCCAAGAAGTTAAAAAACTGGGCATAATTGAATAACTAATTCTATAATGACTTCATTGGCTACTTAATTGAGAAATAAAACTATATGAAATCATTATTTCGCATTCCCACATACACATATGCATAAATACATGCCTACACACACACATCATATACATATACACATATGCATAAATACATGCCTACACACACACACATCATATACATATACACAGAATGCATCACTAAAACCCAAAGCTACAGTTCACACCTCACGAAAGGTATCAATTAAACTGCCAAATTAAAATGAATGCAATGCACAAACTGCAAGCGCAGCGAGAAAATCGAAGAGCAACAATAAAAACCATGACACGATAAAAATACAAAGCGATCATTATGCCAGCTCCCAGCAAGGGCACAATGCAACGCCAGCAAGCTATAAGCACAAGATAAAACTAGAATTGAAGTCGAAATTTATACGCTTAACCTCTAGCCGCATAATGAAGCGCTGCGCATGCGTTAACGCCTATTTGTGGCAACCGGAAAACAGCAAAAACAACTGCCTGCAAATAAATGAAGTGCCAAAGCAATGGCTGCAGTGCAAACGGACTCACTGGACAAACTATTTAACACGTCAACATTAGTAATTGAACGACTGCGCAAAGAAGCAGCAGCTAACAATAAAAACAACAATAACAAATAACACAAAATTGTAATAAAGAGTCGCTGTTGAGCATGGAGCAGCAGCAAGCGTTTTTACAATTATGCTGCGCATGACTAACCAACGTGCCTTATGGACGCAGTGCTACGCATGCGCAAAGTTCTGCTAACCTCACTGCCTCTATGCGGACGCAGCAGCGATGGCTTAGGGCAAAGACGTGCCGCGTTCAACTTCAACTTGAATTCGATGTGGGCTAACCTTGCACACTAACACATATATATGTAGAGTTTTAAGCATATCTACACGCACGCATGCGCAATAGTAGTCCATAAAATCAATGCCGTTCATTTGGTTCATTCACACATTTGTACTGCCACAATGCCACAAGTAATACACGCTGCCTTGTTGCCATGAATTCAATATATTTTCTGTTGTTGCTTTTTTGTTTTTTGTTGTATTGCGCCAGCTCATCATCGGTAATCGAGCAATTGTCTAATCGTTTAGTATTTGGCAGCCAATGTTGCACATTGCTGCCGGTTGCACTTATTGTTACCATAACCCATAACTATTTGTGACTGCAAGCGTTGAGTGTGCGCGGCAGGTTCTTCTTCTCCTTCGAGCAATATTTGTTGTTGTTGTTTTTGTTTTTTACATCAGAAATCTTTCACTATTGCTCCGTAGTCTTCCTTTGTGCAGCGCTAATAGATTTTCCTATTTGGCGTGCGCTACAAAAATAAGCCCAAGTTGCAGCAATAACAACTATTGCAACAACAACTATTTAGGTGGCAACTCATTGCATACCAAATATGAGTACTTTAGGGTATTTAAAGCGTAAATGTGTTTATCTTGTGTGGCAATAACTTAACGATCTTTCACAGACAGACTGTGGTGTTGTTGTTCTTGTTGGTATGCTTCGTTGTTTTTTTTTACTGCTCCACGCTGGTCTCACCCACTAAACGGATTTACTGCAAAGCTTTCGAGATTGCGTCGTAGGTTTTGTCTGCCTTCTTGGTTTCGAGGCAGCACAAGTCTTAAAAAAAAACTAAAATTGGAAAAAACAAAAATTCAAAAAGAATTGTACTGAAAAAATCGCAGCAACATCGCCGCATCGCTGCTTGCACCAAGAAGGCAGTGAATGTTGCTGTTGTATGTTTGTATTTGGCCGCAAGTCAATCAGCAGTCCATAGCGGTATATACACACATATATTCATACACAGACTCGTGTTCCGGCGTTGGTTAGCGGTAAGCACACTTTTTGGCCTTGAAGCCTTTGAGGGTTTTCTTAAAGGTTTACTCCTCATTTCTGAGTTTTCTTTGCGTTTTTGCTTATTCCCTGCTTTGCGCTTGCTTATTGTGGCAAGAGCCGCAATATAGGCGTCGCCAAAAACAGCCTTTAACGTTTTTATTTGGAAATCTTTGTTGTTGTTGTTTTAGTTTTTATTTTGCTTGAACTTCCTTTGCGCGCTGTGTGTTTGTGGCTTTGAGTTTTGGTGCGCTTAGCGGTGCTTTATTGAAAATGTGAAAGAATGGCATGCAGAAGTGAATACAAATTTAGTATGCATTGCCATATACTGGAGGCAACATAGTCTTTGAAAGGCATGCTTAATGTGCAATAATTTTAATATGATTCTAATTGTTCTCTAATAGAGTAAGGAGTCAAAACTATTAAAATATGAAGAAAAAATTAATTTTTGAATGGTGATTACCCCTATTTTATAGTATAAGACGACCTAATTCACTCAAAATATATTTTATTTATGTGAGGTTTTTATCGGCTGCGATACCCAGAATTTTTTGTTTTTCTATAAATACGGCATATGATTTATTTTTCGCATGTTCTAAATTATTGCAACTGATTGTATATATTGTATAATCTATTTTCGTTACGTAAATGGACTAAAATGTACGTTGCTGCACATATTCACTTTGATTCATTTAATTTTCAATAATAATATTCACACTACGAAAACCGAGTTTGTTGCTTAAGTCGATTGTGTTGTTCTCCCCAGTACTTTTTGCATAAGTACAAGTATATTTTTCAAAGATTACTGATTTTAGAACTCGCTTTTAAATATATTTAGAATCTTTGTAAGAAGTTTTTGTTTGTGGTTTTTTTTTTTTTTTTTTTTTTTTTTTTTTTTTTTTTTTTTTTTTTTTTTTTTTTTTTTTTTTTTTTTTTTTTTTTTTTTTTTTTTTTTTTGAATGTGTAGCAAAAGGCACAAAATGAGCCATAGTGAGGATTAAGCAATATGTATTCGTTACAAGAATAAACATATTTAAATAATTTCAACTGACATTGCTACAGTGTTATTAAAAAAAATTTTAAAGGGTTTAGTCGAGGCTGATTTTTTGATTTTTACGTCCCAAACACTGGGGAGGGATGATTCGTCTTCTCACTTTAGCTTGGCTTCAAATGTATGTTGTTAGGTGACCCAGAGAATATTTTCTCTCAAACTAGAAGTCGTGAGCTGCTTGAGTCATATGTAAAAGAAGCGTTTGTGGCCATTCCCAAGTGAATGGAAACTTCTTTCTTCACTTGCGTGAACTATTACGGATGAAAAAGCATCCTGATGAAAGAGCACATATTATAACTAATATGAAGAGTTCGAATCCTCCAGGTATTATGGTTATTTTTTTTGTTTTTTCTTTGTTTTTTGTAAGTAGCAGCATATAAATAAAAATCACTGAAAATTAAAAAACGTAATAAAACCAAGAAAAGTGCAAAAGAAAAAATAATTTTCAAGCAAAAGTACTGCAATTATTTGCGTTTTTAAAGAACAATGTCAAAAATTTCTTATCCATTCTAAGAGATAATTTATGTTTTAATTGTAGCACCGTTTTAAAGTGCCTAATTGTCAAATAACGGTTCTGATTTCACATAAGTTGACTTAACTTACATTGTGTTGTTGGTAATATGTTTGGTGTAAGGAATAATAAACATATATATATATTATATAACCAAGTCGTAAACTAAAGTTGACTCACCGCATATCTGAAAATAGAATAATAAGTAGAAAGATAATTACTATATACATATATATTTAA
>NW_017536296.1:1495243-1511030 GCF_001853355.1 Bactrocera latifrons | reverse complement strand
CAAAAATTTTTGAAATTCATGTTTTTTTTTAGTCATAATAATAGGACATTGAAAAAATGCAAATAATAATCTTCAATGTTTTTTTTTTTTAATTTCAAAGAGTACGTTATTGATTTCTCTTATAAATGACCTATCTTCTCATATAAATGATCGACGCTAACCTTAGGGCTAAAGTCTACCGACTAGTCAGCTAGTAATTTCTACATATTTTGACTCGAACTAAGAGGACAACCTCATTCTTCCTTTTCTGTGCCATTAGTTTTTAAATTTATAATTATATTATATTCTATTGTTTGAATGAAACCAACAACAACCATTTTAAAAATTTCAATGGCTTTTCAAGTATAATATTAAAATACACATATAATATTTCCTAATTAAAGCAAAAACTAAAATAAAATAGTTTCATTTTAGTTTATTCCTTTATTTTTAATAAGGAAATGCGTGTTTAAAAACGTGAATATTTTTTAATGATTATCACTTTTATTTCTTTTGTAATCTTTATATTTCCTTAAACCCCCTCAATTTTTTTTTAAATTGTGTTATTTTATTCTAATGATAAATATAAAATACAATTACAGCCGATACCCTGTTATGTATGTATACGGACTAGGTAGCTAGTTCTCTTTTATGCGCGCACAGATACTCATGTTAATGTATATATATAAGCCATGCTACATAAGCGCGCACTGACATATTTAAAACAAATCGCTAGTCTACAAGAATTGGGTTATCGACAGTGCGTCATCTCACTTTCCAAAGAAATAAAAGACGAACAGGAAAAACCACTACTATAACACTCACAGAATTAGCAAAAAAGCAAAGGCAGTAAAAGAAGTCATCAAAGATTTTGTTAAAAAAAACGAATTTAAATAAAATATTTAAAACATTGTAAAAAGCAAGCGAACTTGAAAAACTGCCTGTGGAGCAAGCGCGCGCATTTTCAGCGCTGATAAAGATCTGGTAATATCTGACAGAAAACATGATCTCCGTGGCGACGCAGCAGGCGAGCGGCTAGAAGCGTTGCCGCCGAAGCAGTAGCAAAAGCAAATGTTGTTTTACGAAATAGCAACAACAACAAACACAATGAAATATCAGCAAGAAGCAAGTACAGCAAAGTTTGGCTAGCCGCGTGGACAAGCGCGTTGCGAACGCAGGCGCTACAAAACGGATATTTATGAATGATCGCATGCGCATTGTCAGCGTCTGGGTCAAAAGGGCAGCGCGGTGCTTAAAGTGGCGAGTCAAAAATTAGCCAACATGTATGCGACAACATTTCGTGTATGTACGCTTGTAGGCTATGCGACGCATGTCCATGGAGACACGCGGTGGCGCGCCCCTCACTTGTCGAAGCCGTGAGGGAATCACTCAACTGCAGCGCTTCCGCTTACCGCGCGCAGCGTGACAAAATAAGCTAAAACTGAAACTACTAAAACAGCACAGGTATATATGAAGACTAGCGCAAGCTGACGCGCAGCAACAACAGTCAATAAGTTTCTACAATTGCGCCCCTGCAGCGCGCGCTTCCTAAATACAAAACTTAAAAAAGCGGCGCGAAAACTCATTCAAGCGCGTTTGGCCGATTCGGCGGCGATGTTTGGCTGTTATGGCTATGAGTCTGCGCTGTTGCTTATTGTGATCATATTTAGTAACCGCTGTTATTGCCGCACTGTTGATGAACAACTTCGGAGACAAGATCATAAATCAAATTTAAATTTTTTTTTTTTCAAACAGAAAGTTGCTTACACATTTTTTTTTATTGTATATTTTTACTGTTTTCTTTATTCGCTTGTGAGTTGTTTGGGCCGCTTCGCTTGGGTACAAACGCATACACATATTCGACCTGCATAAATTATTTACCAACAAATGTACAAATATGAATGAAGACATACAGACACAAATATTCAAATACATATACATATACATGCACATATAGACATCCGTATATAACCGCAGTGACGCGTGTTGCTGGCTAAGATTTGCGCCATCTGATAAAATCGCGAACGGCGATACGCATTGCGCGATGCGCCGCGCTGTTGCAATGTTGCGACGTTTGTTGTTGTTAGTGTTGTTGTACTGATATATGTTGCGGTCTTGTAAGCGCCAGCTCCAGTGTCAACTATAGTCGGAAAAGAAGCGAGACACAATCGTTGCGCGGCAAAGCGCGTCTACAGCAAAAACAATAACATTCAAAGTTATGACATTAAACGCTTCCAGCAAGCAATCAAACGAAAAAGACGAAACCATTTAAACTTTTACTCGAATTTATGCATGCAACAGCTGTAGCAACAGCATCGCAATCTTCGACACCGTTATTTCAAAGCATTTCATTGACCTAGTGTTTATTGGAGTTGTTGCTTCCCGAGTGTGCCACAAGTGCGGAAGCTGCTTTTGTTGTTATTAGCGTTCTTGTTTCATAACGGTATTTAGGCTTCTACTTAAAAGCATGGTTCTGCTCAAACTTCTAAAGATATTTATCACACATTTCCACAAAACTTATCTTAAACATTTTTATCGGTATGAAGGGTGTTTCAATATGCCACATATAATATTGACTTACATTTTTTCTACATAAAGGGTGTTTCGATATATTTGGATTTTTTTTTCAACATAAAGGGTGATTCAATAAGCTCCGATATATTATAAAAGGATGTTTCAATTAGCTCGTATTAATTTCTTTCGGCATAAAGTGTGTTTTAATAAGCTCGGATTAAATTTTTTTCGGCATAAATAGAATATTGCAAGGTAAAATTTAGTTTGCGAAGCTGAGACCACCACAAGGTTGCAGTAGACGTGCAGCAGTGTGTATTTTGACAGTGTGCTCAAGACTATGCAGTTAAATAGTGTTTGACCCCTTTATAACTAGGATCGAGCTACTTATTTGTGTGCTGGTCACCGCGAAAACGCTAGAAACTGGAAGTCCCTTTGTTTATTAGAGAGGGCATATTTGCCCCAAATTCATGAGATTGCATATTGTGTGGTACTCCGATTTCCTTTTGCGCCCTGACGTTGGATCTATGGATTTCCAGTGAGCTTGTCAAGCGCTGACCAAACCAAGACTTGTGCGACCACGGTATTCTTCTGGCCGAAAGTTGATCGCAAGAGCTTTTGATTGATATTAGCCGCCTTAACAAATTTGTAGTAAGCTCAGAATAACATCTAGTTATCCATATCGATAAGTGTTTGGAATCACAAAGGATCTGAGGGGATGAAATTTAATTCTATCTCAGTGCTCTTGAAGTGTGAGCAAGATTTTTTCATGCCAGATCGGGAGATCAGGCTCTCTATTTTGTTTTTTAAGCGAAGTCCAAACCCGCTCAAAATGTTCACATGTGAAAATTTCGTAAAATCCATTCAGTTCACATGCAAATTTAGACATACTTATACAAGTATTTTTTCCACACACATAGAGGTTAAACATGGTTACATTTGCCCATTTTTATACGTCATACGCCCAATCGTCTAACTGTTTTCTACGCCTTGCCACCGCCTCGCTCGCCCGCTTGTCTGCCGAACGGTTGTAAATCATTTGCAAAATGAAACAACTTTATTATCACCACAACTAGGTATTGACAACACCCCACATAAAAAGAGCGCCAATAAAAAAGACTCAACGAAAAAGCAACGAGGCAGCAAAGTTGCCACAGCACCATAAAAAGCGCATAAAGAAAATCTATTGTAAAGAAATCGAGGGGAAAAAATCGCTAAGAAAAACTATAAAAATGTATTTCGATTTTTACCAAACACGAAAAGGAAGTTGCCAACAACAACAACAGCTAATGGCTAGCAACAACATTGCATGCCTAAGCGTTTAACAGCTTACCGCTTGAGCTCGGGGCAACGCCCAAAAGAGACTTTCACACATGCCACATATAAACATATATATATAAATAGACATACTCATACACGTACATATATGTACATATAGATATGTATGTATATTGATATATTCTCAAGAAGGCTTCGGCCCACAGTCTGAAAAATGCACAAATTTTAAATAGACTGGAATTTTGGAGCTTTCACATTTGTAGACATTTATAGTAAGCATCTTTGGCTCGAACTCGACAAGCCAAGCAAATACATTAAAAGACAAACAACAACAAAAATTACGAGCACGAAAGGTTGTTAATAAATTTATGGCCCAGTCTGTACGCTGGTTGTGTCTTAGAGAACCTTTCGAGAGGCGGAACAGTGCTGAGATGCAGCGCAACGCCGAGTCACAACAACTACATGACGCAGAACGAATCACAACAACCGTAAAACACAACAACCACACTAAAAAACCAGCAACAATAATAGAACACAACAAGCAACTTACTTACGAAGGCTTCAAATCTTACTACTCGTGAAGGAAGTGAGCAAAAGTGGCGGCGTGAAAGAAACCGCTAAATGACAGTGAACGGAAAGTGGGCTGTTGCCGCAGCTATTGAGCGACATTCGCAGCTGCTTGGCATGCATAGCAACGCTGCTTAGTATGTGTTTTGTTTCGGTTTTTATCAATTGCTGTTGTTGCCGCAAAGTATTGCCCGCTGCCTTTTGGCCATGTTAACGAGCCAAAAGTGGCGCATCTATGTGCTCTTAGTTGCTGCCACCGTTGCAACAGCCTCCAGCCTCCAACGGCCTGTGTTGTAAACACATTCCACGCTTGTTTGGCGTTTCATTCATAAATTCCAACATTTTCGAAACAATTTCGTTGTATAGTAATGCCAAAGTTGTTGCAGGATGCATGTAATGATGTAAAATGTGGCGGCAATGTGTTGGTTGGAGGCTCATTCTCTTGTTATGTATCTCTATTGTGTTGCCTAATTAGGTATTTGAAAAATACTTGAAAGCTTTGAGGAAGCATGGAGGACGTAAAATACTCAAAAATTTTAGCGTTTAATTTAAAAATGAAATAAACTCTCAGCTTTCAAAGAGCTTTAAGCTACTCTAAATAAATTCATTTCAATTTTCAATGACCCTAATGTGATTGAAAATTTTTGAAAGATATGTAAAAAGATGTGAGTATATGGACATATTTTACAATAGAATCAATATTAGAAACAAGCAAGCTTTAAACTTTCAGCAACTCTAAGCCCATAATTTTATCACTCATACATTTAATGAGTATTACATAATTTAGTATATGTGGATCTTATATGAAAAACCTTATAGTAAGCATACGAGGAGCGCGAGCTTAATATTTTCGAGAGCTTTAAGCTCATGACTTCATCTGTTATTGTCTGATAAGAATATTTATATTTGAGTACATGCAGACCTTCTATGAAAAGCATTACAGTATAAAAGGAGTGCGAGCTTAAAATTTTCAGTGAGCTTTAAGCTCATAAGTTTACGACTCATAGAATATTTCAAAGACTGATTTAGTCGATGAAGCAAATGTACAAACAACTACTGACAAACTTCCTTATTGTTTGAATTACTCCTGATCTAATAAAGCTTTCACATGTAGTATGTTATTAACTCCAATAAAATTTAGTACATACATACATATGTAGCTTCATTGTAATCGAGTTCAAAATGTCAACTATTAATTCAACTAATTGCGATTAATTACAAATCGCTCAGATGACGCCAGCGAATGACGACGCTATTATTTAAGTGATTGTTGTTTTATTTATTATTCAATACATCCGCTGACAATAGACTATAGATTTTTAATTGAAAATACACACATATAAAAGCCCGAAAAGTATCAGTCTGTTTGAAACGATCGAGGGGACAGCATGAGCAGACACATTTCGCTCAGAATAATTGTGGCAAGTTCGCAGCCGATGGCGGCTTAATCAAGCGTAAAGCCAATGCAGCGCGCTAAAACTGAAATTGAATTTATTTATTCATTAAGTGACTGCTGGTACCGGGTCCAACCCTCTTTTTGCGAATTCAGCTCACGATATTCCCGCTCTAAAAGCGCGATCACACCACAAATGAAAGTAAAAGTGCAAAGCAAAGCGCAAAAAATGTTGAGTACAGCGCTCTAAAAAACATCCCAACCACAAACACAGTTATACCGCCACCAGTTGTGGCTCAGCTGAGCATATGGCGGCCGCGCTGCGCTTACAATGTTAGCGCAATAGTTGATTTTCGTCTTAATTCATTTTCATTTCGGTTGTCAATTCATTTCAATTTGACCAAAATGTCAATTTGTCAGCTTAGCGATCTTTGCGCCATGAACAGCTAGACAAACGGACAGACAATCAGACATATGACAATCGCGCGAGCAGTGGAACGCCAGTGGAAAACATTGGCGATTGCCGGTTGGTTGATCGGACATGCGTATATGACATCTGGCTTTCAAAATTTCACATACGCATGACATTGTTGTTGTTGTGTTCGTTTTGGCGATTGTTGGTGGAAATTAGCATGTCAGTGTGTCAGACGTGTTTGTCAATGAGAAAGGCCGGAAAAAGTTGCACTTGGAAGAATATAGTTATCGGAGAGAGTATAAAGCGCCATCTACAGTGAATGCAGTTATGCGGAAATGTCAATAATAGTTGATGAAAAAGTTGTATATTTATATTTTAAGAAAAAATAACAGCCGAAGTTTGATGCATTTAAAAGAGAAAGCTTTCAAATAGAAGCGACTAAGCTTTTTTGATTATTTTATCAAGCTTAAAGCAAGAGAAAAAGCACAAGAGTTTTCATGAAATGAGTTTTTAGTGACGTTAACTCTTTTTTTGAAGAATATTTTGCGTCAATTAAAGTTGTTTTTTTTAAAGCTTTTAAAACAGAAGCGACAAATTTTTTTCGCCAAGAAGTACAAGAGCTTTCATCAAATGGTTTCTATCTTACTTTTACTGCACTGAAAAATATTTTGAGAGCACATAGTGGAAACTGCCTTTGGTGATTCCCTTTTAACATAAAACTGTTCTCAACAGTCGCAACAATGTATGAAAGCTCATTAAAAGCTTCAAGTTCAAATAAAAATGAACACTCCATGAAAGTTTCACGTAAGCCTCGAACAAGTCGCAATGTTTTTTTTAATAAGTTGATAGTAAAAAAATTTTGTATATCAAAATTTAATACATCTTTAAATTTAAGAAACTACAGGTTTCCTTGATTATGAAAATACTGATTAGCAAATTACAAGTAGTAGACTGAAGTTGTTAAATATATTCTATTGCACAGGTTTGCTTTTCAGTATGTTATAAATATTGACTTGATGTTTCTTATGCATAAAATTACTAACAGAGCTTATACTCACAATTTTAGTAATTTTTACAGCATTTTCAAGTTTCGAAAGAGCTTGTATATTATATATTTTAACTAAGCGGTTCTTACTGTGAGTGTTTAAACATCTCTCAACTGAGTTTTTTGACTATTGGTTTGTTGTAGTTATTAAGGAAATCATAGAGCTTTTTTGAAGCTTTCATCTGCGGTTTCAAAATTTTGGTAACAACTACAATTTGAAGCATTTTCATAGAAACGAGCTGTAAAAAGCTTTCGTAAAGCTTTTGTAAAGCTTTCAGTTATATGAAATTTAAGTGTGAGCTTTTGCAAACTTTCACCTGCAGTTTAGAAATTTTAAAAATAACTTTAAAACAATGATTCAATCATTCTCATATCGAACTGCAAGAATGGGATGAAAAAAACTTTAGTAGAGCTTTCACAAAGCTTTCGGTTACATGAAATTTAATTGAAACAAGCTTTCATATTTGAGAAAGCGGTTTTAAAAATTAAAAACATAAATCTAAAGCTGCGGAAAGATTTCTTTAGAGACTATATAAATACCGCTTTAGTATATTCTCACCTTTTCCGTGGTATATTTTAATATACGAACTTCCGTGTAATAATTAACACTGTAACTACATGGGCTTATATATATATGTATGGAGTTATACGTATATGTAAAATCGATATCCTTTTAACCTACTTACGCGCGACAGCACGTACATGGAGCATTAGAGCTGACCGCTGTTATTATATATAGATTTATTTGTAAACATGTTAACTGCTGGCGCACTACCGGCGCGAACTTGTTCCTAAGCTTTTTAAGATAAAAAAGAAAAAACGCGAACTTCGGTTGCAACAAATCTATAATACCCTTCATGAATTTCGTATAGCACAAAAGGGAATTAAAACATTTTAATCTTGGTACTGAGCGGTCAGTTTATATGGCAGCTATATGCTATAGAGATCCGATATAAACAAATTCTTCGTATATTATAATAATGACTTGGTTAACAATCTCTGCCAAATTTTGTGACGATATCGCGTCTAATAAAAAAATACAATATACTGGTTTTTGATCGATCAGTTTGTATGGTTTTAGCTCGATTTTTCAAAAACTGAGTAATTAGTTCTTAATATAACTCGTTCAGGGTATAAATGTGGTAAGATTGTATTCCAAACACTTTTTTCTGTTATTACTTGGCTCGTCCGTCCGCAGCTGTGTCATTGAGCGTTCTACAAGTCTTTTTGTTGTTAGTGGCGGTCGCATGGCATCGTCACGATCACTTCCGCAATATGTCATACTATATAATTTATGTTTTGCCAGCAACAGCAACGACAGCGAAGAGGCAACAAAGTAGCAAAAAAAACTTCAAGCAACAGCCAAAAGAATAACAACTAGCAACAGATTACAGACATTTATGACAGCTACGTATGACTGTCGAGTATATGTCCATATAAGTGTATTGAGAGAGCAACGGATCGCGTAGTAAAAGTGCAACTGTCCATCACACAACTTGGACTTGGCGGGTCGGCAGTCAAGCTGTTTAACATGCTCGTCTCGACGGTCAAGTGTGCCAACTCAAGAGTAACCACGACTTGGCGCATGGACTTACGTACAGCTGGCTGGATAGGTGGCTCGACTGGCTGCGAGATGAGCAGACAGCCAAATAGGCCAGCGCTATGCTTTAGCTGGCTGTGAATGAACACTTGTTGGACTGGGCTGTCCGTCTGCCGGGCCTGTCTGGCATTTGGAAGTGTTGGCCTCTTTCTGATTTTGTCATTGATGATCTTGTCAAAAGCAAAAATTGTTATTGCAAAAGGGCGAATAAGAATTTACGGTGAAAAGCTGACAGCAAATGGAAAAGTGGTAGTCAAGTTGGGACATTTATTTATTTACATACTTGTCCAGACACAAGAAAAAACCAATAAGAAATTTATTGAAAAGTTTACCGTTAACAAATTTACAGCAATCTGTCGGCGCTTATCCACGACATTTAGCTTTCCAATCGCGAACATTTCATTATTTCCCAAAGCAAGCTTGTCAGCTCCAAGATTCATATGTTTATCCAAGCATTTTTGAAGATTTTATTATGCACAATGAACACAGTTACAATTTGCTTACAAAGCAGTCGCTTTATGTTAGCCATTTGGACAAGTTATGGCCAGCAAATGAAGGTGTTTTACGTTCACTTAACGGCGATTAAGTACATGTGACACTTAGCGCTGAATGTGCAAAATTTGTAGCCATCGAGCCACTCGCTGGCTTAAGCTCAATCAACAACTTGTTAAGCGTAAATTTATTGGTTTGCCAAAGCCATGTAAAAGTAATCGCATGCAACTTGTGCTCATGCGCGCAGGTTGATCGCGTCGAAAATGCGTGGGATTTTGTGGGCGATAAGCAGTGGAAAAAATATCAGGTGGGAACTTGAAATTTATAACGAAGAGTGGTGTAGCGGTTGGTAGCAGGTGGTACTTATTTATATAAGTTTTATGTATGTATATTTATAGAAATGGCGTTAAAGATGTCAAAATGCATAACATTTTTTAAACTTTTTTTGTTTACATAGTATAAATACGGCTAGTATCTAATAAGTTTAATGTACATGTCTCCTAAATCCCCAAAGCTAGACCATAACAGACTCTATGACGTCCGCAAATCCCCCAGTTCACCCTTGAAGAGACGCAAATCGCCACTAGCAAACTCAAGAGCAACAAATCACCCGGCGCGGACGGGATGAAAGTAGAAATCCTGGAAATAATCGCTACAAAGCTACCGACAGCACCATTGAACGTGTTAAACGCCTGTCTCGAAGTCGAAATATTCCCTAAATCGTGGAAAAAGCAACGACTGATTCTAATCAATGAAGAAAAAGGATATTCATGCCATCAGAAAACCAACCGCTTTGCATGTTTGACACAGCGGGAACGCTCTATGTAAAGCTACTTAAACCCAGCCTTGAAGCGTTTATCAACGAAGCTGGAGGTCCCTCTCCTGGACCACACAGCTCTAGACCCGGCAGAAAAACTCTAGGGGTTATAAAATGCATCATTGAAAGTGTAGAAGCCAGATAGAATTAATAGCATAATTACAAAATATTAGTTAATATTAAATATTAGTGTTGCTTGCGACCTTAGCTGCCCGAAATACCTTCAACAGCGCTAGATGGATGCATTTGATCGATATTCTCGAAAAAAAGCTCCAAAATCCCCTCAGAGCTGTGATGCGGCGCTACATTGACAACAAAAAACTGCTGTACTAAACTATAGAAGGGTCACGACCGATAGCGGTCACGTCAGGAACATTACAGGTATTCATTGCAAACCCATACTTGTGGAACATTATTTACGACGCCCTACTAAAGCTCGAAATGCCAGACGAATCGTACTTCATTGGCTACGTGGATGACATTGCAGCAGTAACCTACAACAACAAAAATGAAAAACCAAATAAAAAAGCTACAACAACCAAATTCGCCTAGGACAAATATTAATAGAACTGCATTTAGTAACAGGCTTATTCAAATTGTATGACTTAACCGTTAACTGCTCACAAGTCATTAGTTAAATTGACACCATTAAGACAAAAAACGACGAAAACAGTTATCTACAAAAAAAAAAAAAAAAAAAAAAAATTGTTAAAAAATACCTATAAAAGAAGAATAGTAATAGGAGAACAATGGCATGGAAAACGACTATGAATAAATATTATTAAATTCTGCTACTGGATTACACAACAGCATTAGGAAAAAGCTAAATAACAACAACAAAAAGCGTGTGAAATTATGCGCGTATTTCTTTGCTTGTGGTTTTTCCCGATTTTATTATGAATTTTCACTGACTCGCAATACCGTCATTACCACTGAGAGCCGCTGGGGGACTTTTCTTTAACTTTTCCCGCAATAGGGCGTTGTTTTTGTTGCTGTTTTCCATTTTTTCTTTTTGTTTTAGTCTCACATACAATTATTAATTTAGCTTTTGTGTTTTCAGTTGTGACAAACTGCAGCAATTTGCCAGCACCAGTGTGGCTCGCCAACTATGACGAGAGTCTAAGCACATGCGGCCCACCGAGTGGACCTGCCCGATATGCTTCCCATCGCCCGTTCGGGTGTTTAATGTCTTTCCTATCGCTTAGAAAAATCTCCGCATAAATAAATAAAAACCTCGACAATTTTCATAATTTGTTTCTTTTATTTTCAAATTTATTTTCTAACTTTGTTGTTGCTTCATTCGCTGGTTGGGATTTTGTTTTTTCGTTGCTATCAACTGTGCGCATATTTTTCGCTTGACAGCTCTTGCGTAACGCCGGTCGCAGCGCACAAGTTTTATAAACAATTCTTTACTGAAATCTAAAATCGAAAAAAAGTTAGACAAAAACTCTAATAAAAAGTTAAAACTCACTCACAATGACAACTGCAGCAGCAACAACAACAACAGCAGCGACAACACCTAACGGATGACAAGCAATTCAAGCGTTGTAAGCTTGAAATCTTTTTATATATCTGCTACACGTGTATATAGTTTTAATGGTTAGAAAAAAAGTCATTGTGAAATCTGTGGTTTGCCATGAATGAATTTACTCATTCGTGAAATTCTAAAACGTTTCGTTTTGTTTTTGATTCTTTATTGTGGTACTGTCACTAGTTTATAATACATTCCACAGCCTAGTATAATGATTTTATTACGATTTTAATTATAATTATATGCGTGTGTTTAAAATCACTGTCAAAGTCAATATCATAGCCGAAGGGTTGCTCGGCATTATTGCATTTAAAAACATGACAATAATTCAAAGAATACTGAAAAAAATTCTTTTGTTTTAAGTTTTCGTAACAGAATGTTTTTTCTTTTTCTACAAAATTATTTATACTTTAGCATAACATTAGTTTTAACTCTTTGTAGTATAGGGTAAAATTAGCTTATATTTTGTGGATACTTGCGGTTAGAAGTTTCATTGAGATACATACCAAAAACTCGTATTAAACTCACAACCAATCAGTTAAGGCTGCTATTTTTATTACCAGTTTTTCCCTAAAACTAGTTATATAAAATTAATATAATTAATTAACATTGACTTAGCACACTCTTATTTCATTCAAATTATAATTAAGCCCTATGGAATTTTTAATTTAACATTTTCTTAACAGACAGTGCAAACTTTAAAACTGACTTAAGAGACATTGTTAGCATTAACTTAACAGAATAATATGAATTTTTAAATTTTTACTTAAGATTCGTTTAATATAAACTGCAAAAATTAACATTGGCTTAACAGAATATGTTCATATCGTGTTAATATAATATTCATTGTAGAAATTTTTGGATTTATTACTTAAACTTTATTTAACAAACACTGTTAAAATAAACAATTATTTAACAGACACTGTCTAAATTGATATTGACTTAAGAGAAAATGTTAACATTAATTTTCACAATAATAATTTCTGCATTTTTTGCATAATATTTCTTTAACAAACACTGTTTTAATTAACATTGACTTAGCAGAATATGTTAACAATAACTCAATATTACTTTCGTCATAATCTAGAATTAATTTTGTGCTAAATATGTTAACATTAGTCGATGAATGTGAAATGAATATAGCAGAGAATTGTAATGTTGACTAAACAGAAAAAATATTCTTAACGTATTTACAATTTCTGCTTTTTAATTAATATTTATTTAAACGACCCGGTTAACATAAGCTCAACACACATAATTGACATGCATTTAAGCTTCAGACGCTGTTAAAATTAACATTAACCTAACAGAAAATGTTAACATTAAGTTATTATTATTTTCATTATTGTAATAATTTCTGGATTCTTTTGCTTAACATTTCTTCAAAAAACACTGTTAAAATTAACATTGACTTCACAGAAAATGTTAACATTAACTTCTTTTTCTTTTTATTACAGTAATATTTTTTGGATACTTTTACTTAAAGTTTATTTAACACACACTGTAGAAACTAATGTTCACTTAACAGAGAATGATACCAATATCTTAGTATACCTTTACCGATAATGAGTAATTATTATGGTCATATAAAGATTAACATTAATCTCCGAACGTTGAAATAGTTCAGAAAATTTTAACAGAAAATATATTTAAACATGGACCTAACAGAGTATGTCAACTTCATCTAATCACATTTTTATTGTCCTAGCTGTAATAACATTAGCCAGCGACTGTTAAATACGTAACAGAGAGTTTTGGTCATTGACTTCACAGAAAATATTAACATTGACTTTTCAATACTTTGCTGTAATAACATTAACCAGCGACTGTTAAATATACTCGTATAACGGAGAAGTTTAATTTTGACGCAACAGAAAGTGCTACCTTTGACTTTTCTGTGCTGTGACTGTACTAATATTAACCAGCGACCGTTAAATATATAACAGAGAACATTGACTTTTCCGTCTCCATATATGGCTGCTGTTACGTGCAGTTAATTGTAAACTTTTGTAAAGATTAGCGAGTTTTATGTGCACGCGTATGTAAGGTGCAGCCATGTTAGAAACAACAGTTTCTATAGGAGTTTCAAAGTCCTATTATTTTATTATAAAGAAATTGCTGTTTTCTTTTTAATCAACTCATAAGCAGCTTTCTTAGAAAGAAAGATGAATTTACAGACGCTCTCGAACTTTGCCAGAATAAATAAGTATATAAATAATATTTACGAGGAAAAATATATGATTTCCTGTTAGCGTTTTTAAGCCATATTCCTTTTATTTACTGAAACTTGTTCCTTTCATTTTGTAAGCAATATTTGATAAAGTGACTTTTTATTAGTTTCATTTCAGTATTTTAATTTATTTCCCACTTTTTTAATGTTATTACCGCTAGTTCGAGGAAAACTCAGAATTGTAAAAAAAATTGTTTTTTGTTCAAACATTTTCTTATATTGCTAACATTCTAAGAATCACTTTATACGAAAAAAATGCAACCAGTTCTTTTGTAACGTTTTTAGCTTAGTTTTACGGTTCATACCAAGTTGCAAATCCCCTTTTAGCGCTGTCCAGATCTATCAAAATCTATCAAATGCGCTATTAGTGTGGATTTTGTGGCAATGAGCAGACAATTTAATGGCCAAATGCATTGCCAAGCTTGCTACCGGTTGTTTTGGCGCAATAAAAATGCTTTAATAACCATCAACGGCAGCAGCAATAGCCGCGTAAATAAAAATAAATAAAAAAACAACAACAACCACAGCGGCAAACACTTAATGTGCTTAATAGTGAAATTGGCGAAATAAAAGCTTCAAATTATTGCCATAGAAAAAATCTATTGCAGCATCAAATACTAACGCTGAAGTGGTAATGGCGAAGCGCACACACGCACACATACACGTGTATGCGCATTTTGCACTTTGGCAGACTTCCTGAGACGTTCGAAAATTATTGCCGCTTGACCTTGAGCACTCACTCGCCGTTATGTAAGTGTGTGTGTGTTCGCGAATTTATTTCTGCTTTGTTTTGATTATTTGCAATTTTTTTTATAAAGTTTTGCATAAGCCACTGTGTTTTTGGCTTTTGTTGTTGCGTTTTTCGGTAGTTTAACCATTAGAGACGTTTTCCTAAATTGCTTGTTTACAGTTTTATGATCGATTATTTGTTGGTTTATTGCCATTTGCTGCTGTTAAATTCGAATTGCAGCCACAACGCTCACTCGCTCGCTTTGTTCGCCACACCGTTGGCGAGTCACGTGGTCACACCGACACTCAGTCAGTCATTCACTTGTGCACTCACAGCACAGCTGACTTGGACGCAAGGCAACGCTCGCTTTCGAATCTCGAGATTTGAAATTTGGTGGCAGCTAACTAGCTGACTAAGCAAAAGCAGCGAAAATGAAAGAAAAAAAAATGTAAGAAAAAGAAAATAAAAAAATAAGAAACACGATGCAGAGATCATAAAAATATTTATAAACTGGCAAAAGTCAAAAGTGAAGTGAAGTGAGTTGAATTGAAGTGCAAAACAATGCCAATAAAAATATGCATAAAACCAAAAACAACAAGAAAACATAATAACGTCAAAAAAAAGAAGAAAACCAGAAAACAAAGTACGAAAAAAAGAAAAACAAAATAGAAAACAAAAGACCTGCCAACAAAAACAGTAAACACAAGTAGCTAAAAACAATGTTGTTCGCTATTAAAATAACAAATATTGAAAGTGTGATGGGAAATAAATTATATCGGAGGATAAAGCATGCAATATTTTTGTAGCTGAGGTAGCGGGTTGAGAATATAAAAAAATTATGCAGGCAAAAATAAAAATATGGCTGAAAATTGCTTCCAAAAATTTTTTTTATGATATTTGAAAATCGATAATAAGAAAGCAAAGAAAAAATCTAAAGCATCAATATATGCAAATAAATACAAAATATATTAAAAATGCCAAAAAAAGCTACTAAATGGAAAAATTTAATAAAATAAAATTGATACAAGTTTAATATCTAAACTCAAAAAAAAAAAAAAAAAAAAAAAAAAAAAAAAAAAAAAAAAAAAAAAAAAAAAAAAAAAAAAAAAAATTAAAAATTAAAAAACAAAAACGAAAATAGAAGGTATCAAATGGGTAAATATCAAATATATTTACAATGCTGAAACCAAAAAAATAAA
>NW_017536296.1:1493054-1494580 GCF_001853355.1 Bactrocera latifrons | reverse complement strand
TAAAATTTTTATATAAAACCAAAAATATATATTTTCTTGTCTAAATTAAAATTTATACTGCTATATCTGACTATTTTTCCTGAGGCCGCATGCAAAGGTCTGACCTACAAATATTCTAAAACGCAAAACTATAAAAAATGAATGGCAAAAGTATAAAAAAATAACAGAATAAGTTCAGTAGGCCATTTTATATGAATCTTCAATGTAAGAAGCAAAACACGTTCCCTTTTGTAAGCATTTTGCTTAATGACTTTTTAGAACACAGCACGCGCTTGTCAACAACGGCGTAGAAGAAGGAAATTGTTGCCGAGATAAAAAACCGAAAGCGTCAAAAATGAAATTGAGCTACTGGTTTTGGTTTATATATACATATGAATATATAATATACATATTTATATGTACGTACGTATGTACATACCAACATACTTTTTTTTTGCCTCAAACTTGAACACAAAATGTTGGCAAGAGGCAATTCAAGCAGCACGACAACTTTTTCGCAAACGCGTACTTATCGCCACTAGTCTATATGTTAGCTTGTATGTATGTATTTTGCTGCCAAACATTTGATGCGCATTTGATGAATTGTTTGCTGGCAACAGCAAGGCAACACCGCTGCATATGCATACATACGTATGTATATGAATATAGATGTGTGTGCTACGAACGCTACACTTACTAGCATAATGACTCAATTGTTGTTGTAAAATAAAGTATGCTCTCTGTTGATTTTTCAGTAGCCACTTCAGCACAGATACTGTTAATTTTTAGAGCTATTGTTGTTGTTGCTTCTGAAGCAACTAGCACAGTTGCGATCTGAGTAATTATTTTTATTGCCAACAACAGCAACAACAAACAGCTGGCTATATAATGAATTTGAAATTTCGCTCAAGCGCACATATAACGGTGCTGCCACATAGCTTTTTAATACATACTTATATGCATATGTATATACATACATATTAATATACATCCACAAGTACATATGTTTGATAGATAGTTTATTCCGATATTCCGGCACTTAATGTACACACAGTTTAAAATACATATCTTTCGGCTGCAAACGAAAGTGGTTGGACTGAAATCGACGTTTTTTTCGCAGCCGCTCCGCCATCCATCCTCTTGCTTGTGCTGTGGCAGGCGTCTTGCTAGAGCGATTGCTCGTCTATCAAGCGAAAGTGGTTTCTGCACAGCAGCAATCATAAAAGCAAAGCGAGCGTAGGAAATAGTTTGAGGAAAATTGCCAGCCGCAATAAAACGGCAACAGCCACACATTCATACTCAGATAAGCATGTGTGTGCAGTAAGTAACAGCAGTTGGTAGTTGTAAGAGACGGTAGCGAGCGGTAGGCCTTTTCCTGCAACAAGTAAAAGTGTAGATATGGCAAATGAGCGCATGTGTTTGTAAAGCGGCTGCTCTAATGGTTGCAAATTTTTATTTTTTCTTTATTATTGCTACATATTATACTTTTATATTTACAGTTAAAAAAATTATTTAATTTTTACATTTTTTTTAATTTGAATGGAATT
>NW_017536296.1:1488789-1492415 GCF_001853355.1 Bactrocera latifrons | reverse complement strand
AATTTTTCTTTAATAATTCTTTAAATTTCTGACATATTTTTGCATTTTGTATATTTACTTTGTATTTTTATGAGATTAGTATATCTGAAAAATTGCTTTTATATATATATTTTTTTGAGTTAAATTTTTGTTTCAAAAAGTCGATCATTCCGAAAGGTTTCTCTTTCACTCTGCGTGACTTTTCTTCTCTCTTAATATCATTATTTTGCAATTTAATTGCTTACAGAGTGTGTTGTATAGCAAGTGGTGTGTTAATGCTGCGTTCACACACACACACACAAACACGCATAGGCGTACGCGCACACAGCACTTTTAATGCGTCGGCTCTGATTGAAAGCGTGTGCGAGGCAAATCTGCATTTCACAGAATGCTACACTGTTATACAAATTAAATAATCGCCACGGCGGTTAACCTGTTTGGACATGCCGTTGGCCAGTTGCAATGATTAGTGCTTAAATGCAGCGCTGGTTTCCACATACGTAGTATACATATATTCTCGTATATACATGCATATAAATGTATGTATGTATATAAATCTAGCTACACGTATATACATATACATATATTATATAGTATGAGCATGTACAATATGCGCTTAGATATGCTGAAGTGACCATACTTTTTGCTTGTAAGTTAATTTGTGGCCACTTTGCCTTGCACCAGCCACACATCTGAGCACTTTTCACACGTTCTGCTTTTCTGCGCAACCGTGCAATGTTAATTTACGATGAAAATTATTAATTCACAGGCGAGTTAATCGCTTCGAAAATTAGTTATATAATGGAAATCGATCATTTTAGCTGTTTTGAATTGCAAGTGATTTGCACTTTTCATCTAATATGTATGATGTTTATACACATACACAAACAGACATACATGCAGGCAGTTGTATAGCTATAAAGGCCTTCACGGTGGCAGTAAATTAAAAATAAAATGAAAAGTGTAGTTACTTCATAAAATTTGATGAAACAAATTTTAATTCATATAATACTGCAGACCAGGCAGATAGTACCTTAAAAAACAAAAAAAAAAAAGTAATAGGATGAAAACCGTCGGAAACAAAAAATAAAATAACAAAGCTTAAAGTAAAAAAAATATTTATGTGCTATAATGAAGCTTAGAAATGGAAGAGTAGTGGTTGAAATTTTAAGGGTTTCATTTGGGTTGACGGCGAGACGTATACGATACTCAGGAACTTTCCTTTGAACATACGCGATACATCAACTGCTTAGGCAATCAGCCACGATTCTCGAGTTATTTAAGCAGTTCGTGACCAGAATCCATGGAAAAGGTGAGAGAATTCCACCTTGTAGGGTTCTCCTACTCACACTTTGTCGTGCACGTGCGTTGCTCATTCTGTCGCACAGAAGACTGAAAATGAGGTGTTTGAGGTTTGATTCAATCCCAAAATTGTCCAGAGCAGTTACGACTGCTTCCGGCGGGACGTTATTTAAAGCTTCTTCCATATCAAGGTAGGTCCCAACAGCGAAATATTTATATCTAATTGCTTCCTCAAGCCATGACACGATAATATGCAGGGCAGTATCCACTGACTTGCCTTTACAAAAAGCATGTTGCGCTCTTGATGAATGTTTGCGCTGCGCTGATATGATGCCATTCGGTCCCTGGGCCTTGAAATGTTTCAACAAATTGATATCCCTGGTCAAGTACCTTTCATCTAGAAGGTCGATAAAGGCCGCACAATCCTACTCTAGCATCCCAGACGACGCATTGCTCAGGAAGATAGCATAAAAGAGCAACCGAAATGTATCTTCACTGCTTAGCGCCCACTTTCCATTTGCGTCTTCCCTTTTGGCAATAATTTTTAGCACTATTTTTCTTCAGTTTCCACATTAATACATATGTCAGCAGAGTTCAAAACTGCCGCACATTTCCCCATCAAATTAAGATTTTTCAAAGCTCACCTTTCATCAATGGTTTAACTTCAATAGCTCATACGTTTTCCTTTCAAATCTTTTATTGCCAGGAATTAATTTTGACCCACCTGTCCACTCAAAGTCATAATTTCTGCTATTTTTCACTTCAACATACATACTATAGTTGCCACATTTACACGCTGAACTGTGACAATTTACATCGCAAACTCAACTGAAAAGCCATTTGCGACAACAACAATAACAAGTTTTCTCACTCCACTCATTTATGCGCATAATTTCCTTATCAACGAATTTAATTTTATTTGGCATAAAGTGGACGCGATTTGGCTTGTAGTTGCCATACTAATGGATGGCGATAAATTAAAATAAGCATTTACAACTGTGGCTATGAAAATAAGCAGTAAAGAGGGTAAAAGGATCAATCGGTTGGTATTAGAAAAATAAACGATTTCTAGATAGAAGTTAAGATTAAGTTGGGTTAAGGTTCCTTAACGCTTCCATACAAAAGTAAAAATGGAAATTTGGCTTAAAGCTTTAGTATTCATAACTTCTTATTAGTCCCTGGGCTTCTATTAACCCCACTCAATTTATTTTTCTGAGCATTTCCTCAATCTCAAAATTTGCCTTTTCCGACATACTTGCTTCTTGTATCATATTCTTGCCACTAGCAGCACTTTTGTGCAATATTTTTATGTATGTTAATATGTAAAATTTTTATAAACAATATTTATAACCACAAAATCCAAACAATTTAGGCCGTATACACACGCTCGCAGCCACTAGCTATCAACTAGTTTAGCCATAACTGCCATTGGGCGTTTAACCACTGACGCAGAAGGCATAGACATTAATTCACTATGTCATGTATTATTGCACAGTTGTTCATATTTAATTGATACATACTTACATACACACATGTATGGATTTAATGTTTAAATTTGCATTGATTTATAATCATATTGAGGTTGCTGTATTACTTGTTTATGAAGTGTCTTGAGCGCTAACGGTTGTATATGCATGTGTGGTTGTATTTTATGTAAGTGGTGTCGTAAATATCAAGGCGTTGTCGAATTTCGCACGCTGTTCGTCGAATTGGTGCAAATAAATGTGTGAAATCGCACAGATTTCAAGGAATTTTATGCAGCAACTTTACGCAGGTGATACAAATTTTAGAGTAAAAGCTTGGTAGTGTAAGGTGTGTGGTGTCTAGGCACTATTAGCTACTAGGGTAATGAGTTTTTGAGTAAAAGCACTGTGGATTAAAAGAAAAAAACATATATTTTACATATAAATGATTTATACGAATTTTGAACTTTTTCCGAAATTTCCTTAAGTGATGCATTACTTCATTGTGCTATTTCTATTTAAGCCTGCAAGATTTTTGATATTTTTTTTAACGTTCAAAGTTACAGAAAGCTATTATATTTTCTCAAAAACAAAAAAAAAAAAAAGCAAACGAAAATTGACTCTTCTTCCAATTCCAAACTTGCAGAAGACTATTTGCTCAATGAAAATTCAAATATTTTTTTAAGATAAAAACTGGATCAGATTATTTTCTCAATGAATATTTTTTATCAGTTTTGAATTATATCCCTAAGAAAGAAAGCTAAATATAATCTTTGTTGATTTCTCGAAATAAAATTTTTATAAGGTGACTTTCGCTGCTCTAGAGTGGTCTAAACTCTTATTAATATTCTTTCATGGTAAAATATATAATATACATACTAT
>NW_017536296.1:1483618-1487603 GCF_001853355.1 Bactrocera latifrons | reverse complement strand
ATTTTAATTTTAACATACACATAAAAAAATAAAAATAACTTTTTTCATATATTTTTTTTTATTTAAATTTTCCTAGGTTTGTCTTTTTTTTATGTACTACATCTCTGTTGCAAACTTGTCGCCAGCAAATGCCGACAATAAATTTTATTAGCTTAAAAGTAGCTGAGCACTCAAATTAATGCCCCAATAAAATGTAATTAATGTTACATAAGTAAAAATAATTACTTATACATCTTTTACATTTGGACATGTATGTGTGTGTTTGAAAATATTTCAAATTCAAGGCAATAATATTAATTTTATTGTTGAAGCTATAAGTGCTGACTTTTGATTGTAGCAATATTATTTATGAGCGACCATTAGCATTATTGCTTATCCATCTATACATAGGTGTATACTTAGGTATGAGCACATATATATGTATTTATATGCATACATACAATTCTAAACAGTTGAGTTATTGGAAACTATTTATTGACGCATTCAAGTTGCAGTATATAAAAGAATACGAGTATATAATATATATAAAACAACTACATATGTACTTAAAGGTACATACAATACATATTTGCATACCATATAGGTATAATATAGTAAAAACAATATGACTCCAAGAAGTAGTATAAAAAATAACAAAAAAATTCCTTCAAAGAAAACAAAGAACAAATATATAAAAAAAAATCTTGAAAAACAAAAACTAACAACAATTAAATCACTATCTATAATATTTTAACGCAAGAATAATAATTTATTTAATTAAGGCAGGATTAATTTTTAATTAACACGAAGAGGTGTTAAGCGCCGACGGCGTTTTGTAATCAGTAATTAAGTTTTCATTCAATGAATTAATGAACAGTACACTTATTATGTATATATGTACCGTTATACGTATAGTCTGCTGGAAATTGGTAACTTAAGCATATATGTATTAAATATTGTGCCGCTATGTGTACGGTAACAGCTGTAACACTTCAAGTACTTAATTATTCATGCAACATTTTTCAAAGATAACCGACGTGTAGGACGCAATGATTATTTATTTCATTGTTTTAATTTAATTTTTTTTTTTTAATAATCTTAAACGAAGTTTTGGAAAAAGGCTGAATTTTTACACGCAAAGACGAATTACGGCAAACTATGAAACTTACAGCTTGTGCTTAACGGATTAAATAAAGTTGAATTATTTATAACAATTAATTTTAATAATTTTATAAAAGCAGCAATAATTAAAATTTTAATTATTTAAAAAAATTTTTACTAAAAATGTTTTTATTTTTGTATTTCTTTTTAGGTGAAAATCTGGTTCCAGAATCGACGCTCGAAGTACAAAAAAATGATGAAAGCTGCACAAGCGCCTGGTACCGGCGGCATGCCATTGGGTGGTGGTGGTCCCAATCCTGGTCAACATAGTCCAAATCAAAATATGCACAGTGGTGAGTTTTCAAATTTTATTGAAGAAAATAATTTAAGTAAAGCTGCTACTTTTCACCTTTGTGTATACGTATATATATTTGCATAGGTGAGGCTTAATTAAGCACAAAAGAGAATTAATTCATAGAAAATACAATTTCTAAAAAATTATGCAATGTTGCCAGATAAATTTTGGAAAGAAATGAAACGCAAACGGCTATGTAAAAAATGACAAAAAAAAAATGTTTAAATTTTGTAATTAGTAAAAAATAATTGAAATTAAAATTAGTTAATTTGAAATTTATTAAGAATTTATTAAAAAACCAAAACTGAATTTAATTAAAAATTTATTAAAAGATTAAAATTGAATTTAATTAAAAATAATTGAAACTTTAATCTTAAAAATTTAAATAAAAAATTGTTGAAAATAAAAAAATAATTAAAAAAAAAATAAATTAAAAATTGCCTGGAAAAGCATTTCAAATCTTAATCTTTAAAGCACTAGAAAATAGCAACGAATTTCTAAGTTCTGGTTTTGAAGGCTAGAGTAACTTTAAAAAGAAGAAATTAACAAAACATTTAAAAAACAGCTAAATGGTAACTAAAAATGGTTTCTATAAATAATAGCTGCCACGTGTGTTATACAAAAATATAGGTGCCGTTAGAGACAAATTTTTCTGGAACTATGTCTCACATATGTACATACATATATACATACACATATAGTCGTATTTAAATATTATTTTTTTTTAATTTTTCCTTGATACTATATAATTTTAACTGATTTATAAAAAGTTTATCTCAAAATCATTGCAGGCGGTAATAACGGCGGTGGCTCCAATAGCGGCTCACCATCACATTATCTACCTCCCGGACATAGTCCGACGCCATCAAGTACGCCTGTGTCCGAGTTATCACCTGGTAAGTCAAACCAAACAAATTCTTATGCTAATTAAATTATCTTATTTTAAAATATTTTTGGCTAAAAACTTAGTTTAATTTGAATTTAATCAAAAAAATTAAAGAAAATTTAATTTTTGTTAGTTACGATTAAATAATTTTGTATACTAATAATGTAATACTTTTGTTAATTTAAAAAAAACTTAATTAAAAAAATATYAACATATAATTATTTACGAATTTATAAAAAAAAAATTAATTAAAAAATATGAATAAGTAATTATTAATACGTATTTTATTTAAATATTATAATCTAGTTAAAACCAACCACTTCTCAGTTTTAACAACAACAAGTCTTAATACTTTTCTCTCTATCCCTCTCTCTCTTCCTCTCTTTGTTTCGCTTTCCGTGCTGTAGAATTCCCTCCAACGGGTCTTAGTCCGCCTACGCAAGCGCCATGGGATCAGAAGCCACATTGGATCGATCACAAACCACCGCAAATGACGCCGCAACCACCTCATCCAGCGCCACCACATCCGCAATCGCATCACCACAATCCGCCACCGCAAATGAGCGGCTATGTACCGCCACAATATTGGTACCAGCCAGAAACGAATCCTTCGTTACTAACGTAAGTAGCTCTAGTAACTATCAAGATAATAATTTTTTCAAATGGAAAAAAATTTAGAAATATTAATTGCAATTAATTAGTTACATATATTAAATTGCAAATAATTAATTACAAATTAAATTTTAAAATATTTGTGATAAATAATTAATTAATAGTAGTA
Source organism: Bactrocera latifrons (assembly GCF_001853355.1). NCBI lineage: Eukaryota > Metazoa > Arthropoda > Insecta > Diptera > Tephritidae > Bactrocera > Bactrocera latifrons. The sequence continues at coordinate 1,484,501 of NW_017536296.1, read as the reverse complement.
AATTGCAAATAAAATTTTAAAAAATTAATTCCAACTAATTAACTGTACATAATTAATTAGATATATTAAATTGCGACGATTTTTTTTCTTGTGAATAATTAATTACAAATTAGACTATGAAAAATTAATGACAAATAATTCATCACACATAATTACTTACATGCATTATATAAAATTGTTATTATTTTTATTTACTGCGAATAATTAATTACAAATTAATTGGAAATAATTAATTATAAATAAAACTTAATTAATTGTGATTAAATTAAAATTTTAACTTTTAATCGCGATACACAGCGCTTATTTCACTAATGATACAGTGTTCCCTCTCATACMAATTACAGGGTCTGGCCAGCGGTTTAACACCACCACCACCAACAGCAACAACAACAATACATACACCAAACCGATCCTATTTTCGTAGATAATTCCAATGCGTATATTTAATGAAAAATAAAAAACAGTAAACAAAAATGTTGTACACAAAGAAGGTAATTTAAAATTTATCTAATTAAAAATAAAAATTATTTTAAAAAAATGCTTGCATTTTTGGTTAAAAGTATGTATATGGTCGCAGTTGTGTGTGGCTGTCTCTTATACACATCTAGATGTGTATAAGAGACAGACAAACATGAAATATATATATATTTTTTTATTAACTATTTTTGTATTTTAAATTGTATGTCTCTCTTTTGTTTTTGTTTTAATTTTAATTTATTTAATTAAAGACTCTAACCATATAAATTTGTAATGAAAACATTTATGTTTGAAAATATTTCCAAATTAATTCAAAGTTTTTTTTTTCGTTAATTATAGTGACTCGAGATAGAGTAGTCCAAAATTATTTTATGAATTAATTTTTTTCTTTTTATTTTAGTGTAAT
>NW_017536296.1:1481924-1483215 GCF_001853355.1 Bactrocera latifrons | reverse complement strand
AAAAAAATTAAAATAAAATTGAAAAAAATTAACAAAATAAAATTATTAAAATTGACATTTTATAATTACCGTTGTTTTAGTAGACGAATATAAAACTTGTGTATAAAAACGTAAGTGAAAGCAAGCACGAAAATTTTGAATCCTATTTTTTTTAATTGAAACTAAAATTTCAGCGGAAATATTATGTGTAAAAAAAGTAAACGTAAATATAGAAACTGTAAATTTTTGTAAAAAGCTATTTTCTAGCATCTAAATAATTACAATTAAATAATTTTGTGTTAAATGTTAAAGCCTTTAGTTAACAAGAAGAAAGCTGTAAATATAATTAATAGTGACATCACTTACATAAAGTGGCTTAAGCTAATTTAAAGTGTAAGTAAAGTGCGTTAAATTACTATTAAATAGTTACGTAACATTTGTCCCACTTTCCTGTAGTCCGTAGCATTATTACACAAAGCGAAAGAAAAAATAAAAATGGAAACGGAAACAGAAACAGAAACTCAAACTGAAACAGAAAGGCAAATAAAATATGTTTTTTCACCTTTTTTAGCAAAAYAAAAACAAAGAAGCGCTGTTGTTAAAAAATATTTTCTCGTTCTTTACAAAATCGAACATGTTAAACTAATTTTTGAAAGCGCCGCAGTCGAAAACAAAGTTTTATAACGAACCAAACAGCTAAAGAAAGAAATTCTAAAATAGTCTCTATTGAGCAAAAAAAACAACAACAAAAATTATTGAAAAGAAAATATTTTCACTTATCACCTTTTTCGAAAATCCATTGGCCACAAGATAGTAACATTAGCAACTTTAATRTTCCGAACCCAAAATAAAACAACAAAAATATGCAAAAAAATATTTTAAGTTTTCAACTTTTTCGTAAATCCTATCAACATAAGGCAGTTCCGCCTTTATTTCCTTCTATTATCACATTTCAACAGCATTTAGCGCTTAGTCAGGCAAACAAAATAATTCATAATATTAGTATTAAGTTAAACATTTTCGAAAAATGTTATAAAATGTGTGTGCGCACATACGTACATATACATACATATATGTATATATGTACATAATTTTTTTGTTGTTGGATGTAAGTCAAACTAAAGCAAAAAAAAACTTTTAAACAGAGCTAAAAATAATAGATATATATACATTTAGACATGCTAAACTTAGTAATTCTGTATTTGAATTTAGTACTAAATTATATAAATAAATATATATAGATATATATAGCAAGTGTGTCGTAATTGTAACGAAATGAAACAATACAAATACAATAATAATTCGTATGGAA
>NW_017536296.1:1466043-1480689 GCF_001853355.1 Bactrocera latifrons | reverse complement strand
TTTTTTTTTATTTTGTCGGCGTCTACAAATCGACCCACTCTAATATAGATATCAATTGTTGAGGCACTGTTTAGAGCTTCAGAATTTTCTTCAGGGAATATGSAAATCTTGGAAGTTCATTTAAAAACCATACGCCCTGTGCATCAATAATACGGAATAATACACAAACGGCTTGGCGGCACAAAAATAAGCAAGTTTTACCACATTGTAGAAGGAAATATTCTGATTGGTTTTGCAGGTTCCTTTATAACTCGAAAAAGTTACCACTTAATTTGGTTTTTTTAAAAAATGCATCCAGTAAGCGGCTAATTAGGCCCACGAGGATGGCGTGATAAGTCCGATAGCAAATGAATCCATCAGAATATTGGGACCATATTTACTAACTGAATCATAAGAACCGCTCGTTTGGCCATATAAATCATGTTTTTTGTCCGAATCAATATAAGTTAGAACCTTATTCTAAAAATCATTAAGTAAAATCTTTAAATCAGCAGCAAGCCCGGCAAGKGAAAAGAGCTACAGTAATCCGTACAAATCATATCAGTTGCGTATTCGTTTCGACACTATAAAGATTTAGAATAAACGAAATCGACTAATACTTACAGTTGAAGAGAGAAGTCAAGTCAAGTCTATAAAAATCTCATATATGTCAGGTGTTTGTTCTTTTCTTTTGTTCTTTCTCTTTGGGAGAACTCAAAACGACTAATATTTGTATAAGGAAGCAACCTCTTCAAAATTGGAGAGAAATTTCTGATTAGTCTACAGAAAATTGCCATAGACYTTGCGAAGAACACTTCTCTCGAATGCTCCAAGTGATTTTTCATTTCAACTCCTTATCGTCCATGTTTATCCACCATATAAAAAAAGATAAAAGACTTATAGAGTATATTTTTTATTCGTCGATACCGCTTCTTAATTGCCTACCGATCTCAARGTTGGTGAAAGATACTCTACGCTTGATCTCCAGGCTCAGCTTATTGGTTGAATTTATGCTTCCGAAATATATAAAACCCAACAGTGAGATATTTCGCAAGATTGAAGCAATTTTTGTGTTCATCCCCCAGGAGACATATGAATGAAACTTAAAAAGTATGTGATATAATACTATCATTGATTGTGATGGTAAATCGATCATACGACCTTTATGTAATTGGAATGATTATTATTACGAGGGCACGAAAATTTAACTTCTGTAAAGGATGTGTTTCACATGATTGGCTCAACTTATGATCAACATAATCGGACGACTGAGCGTACTATTCGCAGCATCACCACCACCCATTTTTAGACCCAGCATTCGTGATGGAGAATACTCGACTGAATAGACCATGTTCAGCACGCAGTCAAGAAAATATTGCAGCCGTAKATGATAAWGTACACGAAGACCRTGGAGAGTCCWTTCAGCGCCGTTCGCCCCAACTCGGGCGGAGGTATGGAACGACTTCCGTSTTCTGAAAGYGCACAAAATACAGCTTGTGCAAAAACTGGATGGGACTTTGAAAAGTTCCAAGAAGACCTGACGTTTTCGAGATTAATTTAACTCAGTTATGAGGACTATTTTTGGCTTAATTGGTATATAAACAAGCAGTAACCTGAATAGATTCAAGAGCTGCCATTTCATCCAGAAAAAAAAACGGTGAATCTATAGGTTTATATTTCTTAGAAAATGACGTCGGTTAGAACGTAACCGTCTTGGCGACCATTAACGCGCCGTGATAACTGACTTGAAACTGAAACTCGTGATCTCGGCGTCATTTGATTTTAACAAGATGTCGCCACCTCTCACCCACCATATCAATTTAATTAGAAAAAGGTGTRATATCACACCGCTAGACTTTTTCCTGTGGGATATGTAAAGTCTAAAGCCCATACAATCCCGCTTCGATTGAGGTCTTCTAGTGAAACATCACGCGTTATAGAAATTGAACCATTGATTGATGAACCAGCTAAGACGTTTAGCTAGAAATGTCATTTTATTACATTACACTCCATTWGGCATCAATTATATCACACTGACTAACAAAATGCAGCATTTCTAGCTGTTTAATTCCGGAAAAAGCATTAAAATACTCGTATTTCCTTAAAACACTTGAGATCGCGCACGTTATGATCACAATAATACACTTAATCGACCAGAATCTCACTATTTTCTTACACTACAAGTTTGAAGGTAATCTCAAGGATTATCTCACGTCACTTAGTCACAATTATTGATCACCTGTATTAGAATTTACGAGATCAACCAGACTAACCAACTAACAACACCAACATGGCAAAAAGCAATTTCCCAAGCGATTAGGCGCAGCATTATCAGCAGCTTGTCCCAGGATACGTAGAAAACCATTTAACATGCTCACGTGTGATCTCRTTAATTGTTATTTGTTAATTGATAATTGATTAGTGTGCGCACACACACATATTACAAAATGTGGTACWKTACACCATAAAATTCAACGGAACGCCATATAGYAATAATTATGCGACTGATTTGCCAACAAAAACACACGCTTAAGTGAAGTGCTAAGCATTAGGGACTAAAGGGCATTAATTTAATTTTAATTTGTGTGTGAATAAGTTCTTAAAGTGATGATGAGGTAAACGTGCCAAGTCATCTTATATTCTAATAAATGAGACTTAAAAAAYAAATAATTGCATTAAACAAATAAAATGCGCAACACCAAAAGGGTGGCAAGGCACTGCCTAACATATGTATGTATATGGTATCGATAACTATGACAGCAACGCAGTTCGCAATAAATTACTTGGGTGCTCCACTTAATATGCAATGCGCTCGTCAATTTTATAGTGGTTTAACAAATTGTTTGGCGCGCATGCGCAACGTCGCTAAACGAGAAAGTAAAAGTAGATCGAGGCCCACACACACACACTAGTAAATGCATGAAGCGCTGTTATTTGTATAAGTAAGCGTACGGACCACTAAGGTATGTGAGGAGCTGATATTTTTTTATATACATATTTATATGTATCATATATATCATATATATGCATATATATATTCATATATTATACATATATACATATACACTATATTGGCTCGGAAACGATTTACCTATTATGATTGACTTTTATTATTAAATTATCAGGGCTGTAGTGAGTAAATAGACAGCAATCAACACACACACACACACACACATCCACCTATGAAACAGATATAGAACAATTGCCAAGTGCGGGCTAAAAGCTAGTTGGCTAGCTAGCTCCTATTGCTAATGACTATTCCGCCGAATTGGGGTAGCGCACAGTCGAGCACGTGTCTGCAATTGTGACCGACTTGGGCGCTTCACGTTGGTGCCGCCGCCGCTGAACGAGCGACATATCGCTGGCAACAACAGGAGCAACGCGCATTGCTATGATACACTCACACGCATACATATACACAAAGCTGCATAGATGCCTTCAATATGTAGTATATATGTACGTATGTACATCCAGGTGATTGCGCGCACGCGCATTGATCCGTTGGCTTTGATTTGCAATTTCATAACCACAAAAGGACACCGCACAAATATGGCAAAAGTGTAGCAATGCGCTTACGTCGCTGTCACAATATATACACACACACATGTATGTATASATAGCCAGCGACTGGCTGTCTGTCTGCTTAAGACATCGTTTGGATCGTCGGCAGCGCGCAATATGCAAGCAGCGCACAACAAATGTATCATAGCAATCGCGCAACATGTTGTTGTTGTTACAATTGACATTGCTGTGGCACTTTAAGTGCAATATCTGCGTTTTGTCTGCTTATAAGCATATATATACATATATACATACATACATACACATATATATATACATATATATATATATGGGTGTGTGTGTGCGCGCTTGTAGTATATGGTCAAATAGCTTGGCGAATAATTTACTAATTAATTGGCAACAACTGAAATTGTGTGTGGCATACAAATTAAGTGCTAGCACTGCACAGCCAACGACTAGTTGCAGCAGTTATGTGAGTTATGTACCTGCGCGTATGTACATTTGTAGCATTTTTGTAGTGTAACTGGCCACCCTCTTTGAGAAAAGATTAGCACGTCCTTAAAAAAATAAATAGTTCTTATATATTCAGGAAAAACTATTCGAGAAAATTTCTAAAACTGCTCTTATCCTCAATCTATCGGCCCAAATAATTCCATATTAATTACTAGCAAATTTCGAACATGCGGTATTTTTAGGTAATGATTAAATTAGGTTAGATTAGTCGGGTAGGCTTAAGAACCACACAAAGACCAGTTTTGATTCTTAGAAATAGCAAACAGAGTACCTTTACAAAGTCGATAAGGTGTAGTGAGATCAACTTTTAAGATTGCTYCCTWCCTGTTCTGTCGTAGACACCCATTTTCACTGTTTGTCAACAATTAGAGATTCCAAATGTAGCGAGGTTCTTCTTCTCCACCTTATCTTTCGAACGGAGTAGAGGTCTTCCTCTTTCACTGCTTCTGCCGGTGGAAACTGCRTCGAATACTCACAGAGCTGAAGTGTTTTCAACAATTCGGACGATATGACCCAGCCAGCGTAGCAGATCTCCCTTAATTCGCTGAACTATGTAAATGTCGACTGCGGTATTTGTTTTTTAAAATTGAGTACAGCATTTCAGAGTTTTACGGAATAAAGATGATATCAATACGTGCCTCACTCAAAAGTTTTAGAAAATAACTAGAAAAAATGTAAAACATAGTATAGAGCGAGATCYATTTYGAGGTTCCCTACATTTTTAATGAAAAATCAAATTAATAGAGAATGTTTATTATCATTCGAAAGAACTTTCTTTGGAATTTATTTTTTGAAGWTGAGYTGCTTCAATTGCTTGTCGCAACTACGTCTCAAATGGTCCATCCGTTGAGTTTTATTTTCGATGACTCATTCGAGCATTTCAACTGATAAATGCCGATTGACAAGCAAGTGATGTTTTGCTCCAATGTATGAATCTAAGTGGGATTGTCCGCGTAGACTTTATTCTTTACATATGCCCACAGGAAAGAGTCCAACGTTGTGCTATTGCAATGTCTTGGTGGTCAATCGACCGGCCTAAAACGTGAAATTATCTGCTCACCGAAGTGTTCTCTCAGTAAATCTATTGATTGATTCGATGTTTGGGAAGTGGTGCCGTCTTGTTGAAACCAATTGTCGCCGAGATCACGATCTTCTATTTCAGGCATCGAATAATCGTTTATCWTGGAGCAATATTGGTCGTTGATGACGACCCACCGATAAATCCACCGGAACRCAAACTACATCAAACCGTCGCTTTTTCTTGATTTGGCTCAAAARCGTCGGAAATTCTTGGTGTGCTTTTTATTTAAGATCTCGACATCAAATGCGCGCCGTATCGACTCTCCGTGATCTTCGTGTACACTTTCAGGTATATCTTCTTCATTGTGTGCTGGACGTGGTCTATTCGGTYGAATATTATTTAGTAATTAATGCTGAATCTCAAGATAGGTGTTGGTGTTGCAAATAGTACGCTCAGTAGGTCGGACTTGTTGACCATAAGTTGAGCGAAGCGCGCGAAACGCATTCTTTACAGACCGAGAAATTTCGTAATATAGTTGAACGATTTGTAAACATGGTTTAGGGGTAGGTCTTTCCATGCCAAGTAATACTGACAAAAATAACATGACAGCTTGACACGACTCACGCGTGATAAGTAAAAAAAGACTAATGAAAAAAATAAAACTCCACTTGGATCACCTGTTTTTATACCTTCTACTAAGTCTCTCAGGTTTCTAATATCRATCTGAAAATTTACACACTATTTCTCCCCAAGAAGCTGTTTAATTGTCGGAACCGCTAGAATTAAAGAAAATAGCTGCAATGCAAACAGATCGATCAAAATCAGGCCTTTATACGGAAACTCTTTTATTTGATAAAATATCTTCATGGAATTTGGCAGAGATTGTTACAAAGCAACGATACAATCTCTTAACATATTCTTCAAATTCAAAAATTCAAGATACACTCCATTCCATGTTAAGCGCTACCGAATTGTAAAAATTAGTTAAAAACGTTACAATATACAACCCATAAATAAACTTTTTACTACCTTGAAGAGTTTTTAATGTATTCCCACAAACACCTTAACCGAATTGCTAACCTCCCCTTTATGTTGCGATCGATATATAAAAAGAAAATAAAAATACTTAGCCACTCAGCTACCTTTCTAGAGCACACATAATTGGTAAGTATTAAAGCCAATTTTTTAGAAATTTTAAAGCTACTTACTTGCATTGCTWGCGAGCTGTCATACGCACGCTTCTTGGCCACTTGAAAACCTAAGTGACTTCGTGCATCTCATTTGAAGAACGAAGCAACGAAGCGAAGGTGCCTCTGACTGCATTTTTCTGCCACGAATGAATTATTTTCGGTTGCATTGCCACCCARAGTATTTGCGGCAGGCGCAATATGRGTGTGTTGCAAAAGGGATTCACTTCATTTGAAACCACTTCAGGGCGCTTGAGATAATACACAGAACATGAGAGTATATACATATATGTACATATGTATTATATATACAGTATGTGAGTGTGTATGGCATATGACATACAAAATGAATGTTGCAATGGGCTGGTGAAATATGAAAATTCATTTGAGCACATAATGGCGCAATCACATGACGACTAATGTGACGCCGACACAGAAAGAAGTCTATTAAGAAGCCTTTGGACGGCACACACACACATACACATAAAGTACTCTACAGCTTTCACACATAGACGCTTTTGCTCAGCGCTTTCCCTTATTCGCTCTTTCGCTCCGCAACGACACCGTTAGCCTGGTTTCAGCGCACTACCCACCGCTCTCGCCTCCCTTCCCGCATGCTGTGTGTACGCTCCTGTCATATCCTGTTGCATTCTTCGTGATTAATGGAACAGATTTTATGCTTCCTTCCGCTGCAGCTGTGTAACAATTGTGAAGTCATCTTTTGTAAAACACATCCGCATGAGCGCTACCCCTCAATATCCCTCTCCTACGTTCTTTCGCCAGTCTATCTACATGCACTTGTGCGGTGAGTTTGTTGAAGTTTTAAATGGAACACTTAACTTTTGTAGCATCATTCATTTAACGCGAGTTGTATGGTATATGTGTTAGTGTGAGCCGTCTTTATTGTGTTTTAACGCCTGTCTGCGTCCATTTGAAATTTCGGAAGGACTCTTAGCAAATGGCATAAAAATTCTGCTTTCAAGTGTAAAGTAATTATTTGATTTCATAAGTCGAAAAATACTGTTAATTTAAACGGATTTGATTCAAGTTAATTTTATTTGTTACAAAAATTTTAATTTAACTTGCTAATTTTCTTTAAAAAAAAAATGGAATGGAAAAATGGAACGTTATAAATCTATACAATTGTTTTCCAATACGGTGGGTGCATCCAGCTTGCTCTGGAGGCTCTATATTACAAAAGGTTGCAAATGATCCCAACATCGGAACTAAAAATTACAAGTTTAATTCAAGATGTTGGAACGACATGATGATAACGTGAGTTTGCGTTATGATCTTAAACGTTACTCACAATTCCTACTCTTGCCTTCGCGCTGTGCACCCTTCAAACGTGAGTAACCCTTCTGTAAAATGGGGTAGACAACCCCCGTTGAGTCTGGGGTCCCGGCTAAAAGAGAGAAAGCTTCAGGCATCTTRAAACAAGCGGTTCGCTACATAAATAGGTATAAATCTTTATATTGCTCGCTTAGCGTCGTTGTGCGAMMCAATGAAAAAGAAACAACAGCTTGCTAYTCGACGTGCACTCCTGCTTTCTGAAAGAGCAACTTGGTATAAGGGAACTGTGGGACTGGGATTTCAAGTGTACCTACAGCTACAAGCGAAATCATTGGTTTTTCATAAAGGTCGAAAGGAGAGCTGGTACGATGAAGGCTGTTGCGATCGACCACAAAACGAGCGGAAAGATGCGCCAACTAACGAAGGGATTCAGACCGSAGTATATTTTTGGAGGACCCAAAGAGGTGATCTAGTGGCTGATGTTCAGAAGTCTTACTGAGCGTCGTGTATAAAAGACTGCAGTCCACAGTCATTAAGCTTATCAGTATGGATTTACAATCGACCAGATTTTCTTCATGCCAGATMTCCGCTTTGTCTKAACTTAATATCCCCGSAAAGCTAATATGACTGTGTAAGCWCGGAAGAATCTCTCCAAGCCRTTCGATACCAATACTTTCCAGACTGAATAARAAAGTCTGCTTGTTAACGAGGATGAGACGAAATATTWMCTSTCRTCAACCAAACAGTTATCGAATTTCCTACATGGCTCACATAGTCACAACTTTGAAGCAGCAAGACCATAAGTAATAACTAGCAGCCTTGAAATCCTACGTAATCCAACCTTTTGCCAACAAGTGCTACTTAGGACTGAGTAGGCAACAAAGTCCAAACTCTATRAGTCACTCATTATTCCAATCCTGCTATATGGTGCGGACGCATGTACAATGACATCATCTGATGAGTTGGTCTTAAAAGAGTTTGACAGAAAGGTTTTGCGGAAAATGTWTCATCCTTTGCGCATTGGTACCGGCGGGTTCCACAGTCGATGGAACGAAATACTATATTCGGCGACATTGTCATTGTGTTGTCTAGGTCATATCGTCCGAATGGATGAAAACACTCCAGCTCTGAGGGTATTCGACGAAGTATTCACTTAAGCAAGCAGAGAAAGAAGAAGACCTCTACTCCGTTGGAGAGACCAGGTGGAGAAGGACCTAGCTGCACTTGGTATACCGAAGTGGCGCCAAACAGTGAAAAAAGAAATGACTGGCACGCTGTTGTAAACTCGGTCTACGTCGATAAAGAGGAAGAGGAGAAGTGCTTTGGGAAGTCTTTCTTTTATCAGGAATACAAATATTTAAGTGGCGCAAAGCATTCAACGAAGTGGATGTTCTTATCATTTGTTGATCGACTCAACACATTTTTGTTAATGTTTTGGAAATTAGACGTGTCAAAGGAGAAGAAACGTTGGTTTATAGATATGACGTCGAAACTRTTCAACAATCTAGCGAATGCCGTTCTACAAAGGCCATTCTAACCGACACTTATAACAAGTAGATCGAAAATCGGATCAGCGGCATGCTCGTATTTGGCTCAAAAGGAGCTTATTTTGAAAGCAATAATAAAATTTTGTGTTAAAATACGTGAAAATGTAGGTTTTTGTCACTCCGACACATTTTCTTGCCTTTGGGTACAACCGGCTATATTTTCATTATGAAATAGAGGACTGAGAACTTCTAAGCATATAACTAAGTAAATACATAAATCGTTTACTAAATATTAAAACTATAATATTTGCTGCTCGAAACACAAAAGGGGCTTTCTGTTGCCGAATTCGGTGATTCAAAACCCGTATTTTACACACATTATATATGTAGAGAGCTTTTTTTGCTTTTTTCATTGCAAAAGAAGTTGTGAAGTATGGTAAAGCATGCTTATGGTGCTACCGAATTACGTGAGCGCTGGTGAAGCAGCGATAAACGTTAAGTATTAAGCTCAAAAGATCCGGACAGTGGGTTAATTAGTTGCAAATTATAACCAAATTTTGCATACAAAATATAAGATACATATATGTATATTATATATTTTAGTACTTTGATTACCAAGGCGTCTAATAAAGACAGACTGATTTTAAAGAAACTGAACTTCAGCTTTTTGTCGCATATTTCATTCATAAATTACTTTATGCGAGAACGCTGGAACAAATCCTAAATCCACCACTGTAAATTAACTCGCTCACAACGACCTCTCAGGCTTTAGTGCCYGTTGCTGAAGTTGTTCGGTTTGGTGACAACACCGCGCTTCGACAACGCTACAGCCTATTGTTCTTTTATTRTTGCTGCCAGCCGCTGTTATTGTAAAATATTTGTCCATTGTGTGCCGCACAATTTGACGAAACAATTTCGTGCCGCAAGCGACAAAGTGAAGCCAACACCAACGGCGAGTGAGTGATATTGATGATGCAAGGCAAGAGAGAAAATATCAAAAACCAAAACAAATAACAATAACCGAGACACCACAGGGTTTCTCGGAAAGGGTTAAGCGTTTGGCTCTCGTATTGAACCTAATCATAATGCCGTTTATAATCAAAGTCAAAAGCAACATCAGAATTATTGATGAATTGTTTGCGCATGCGCTCCGGCGTACGCGCACTGACCCTCACAACAGCTGTGTATTGGCATTGGCTATGCGCACCTGTGCGCTACAGTGGCCATCCGGTGGCGCGCTGGGGCCACCAAACGCTGGCAATGCCATGGAGAATAAATTGCTTACAGCGCACCGCTATGCCACCGGTTGCTGCAATGCGTTGCACTTGTTGCGCGCGGTAACGCGGTTACATGGGTGCACATGCGGTGCAATCAGCGAGCGCAACGATGATTGTGACACGCATGCGCGTCGCAAAAGCACACCAAACGGCGGCTAGTCATGCGCGCTATGCATGTGTGTGTGTGTGTGTGTCAAAAGATTTTCATTTAGTCATGCATTATTTTTCCAACCGAATGCTGTTTCTTATACTGCCGCGCGCGCCCACTTTGTGCCTTTAATTGGCTTTGATTGCGCGCTTTTCATTTCATTAACAATTTTCCGTTTTTCCAACATTTTGTTGTTGTTGTTTCGTGTCGCTTTTTGTTTTATTTTTTTTCGCATTTGTATTTTTATTTTTGTTTTTATTTTGCTTAGCAATTTCGTTAAACAATGGCACATTTGTCTTGCGTAAACCGACAGGGTGACAATGACCGCTATAAGTCGAGTGCATTGTAGACAATATTCGCACACAATGCACTTCCACGCGCGCGCGCACATACACACAGTTACATGCAAACACAAAGCGGTATGTGGGTAAAAAAAAGCGCGCGCCTGCGCTCACTTCAYACACATTCAGCAGCAACGCAAACAAACGCACAAAGGCATATTTCGACACACGCAAGCCCCCAACGTTCGTTCAATGACAGTGTTGCTTTTGTTGTTGCACGCTCGCRACTTGCTGCTACTTACTGTTGACAAAGCCGCGCATAAAGTGCTTCAACACACACACACACACACTCAGTGATGCTTACACACACACATCCATATGAACGCTTGGAAAAAATGCGAAATTCCCAGCGCAATTCTTTTGATGGAATTCCTTCAGATTCCGGCAATTCTTCTCTTCGTTTGTCCGCCGCGGCTCTTTTTATCCATATTATATACATATACATATATACTTACATATCTTAAAATAAATATAAAGTAAACAACTGAAAAAGCTACCRTTGGCAAAGCGCTTCAAAACTAAGCGAAATATACGATCTCCTCGCATTGGAACTGCTTATTTCTCTTAAGAAGTCTGAGAAATTCGTGGATCTATGCAATATATGTATATCACATATTGTAGTGTTTATATTATAAGCAGTCTCCTCTGGTTCAGACCCCAGCGCTTAGTGTATCCTTTTTTTTATAATATTATAATATAATTCTCCTCACTCTAAGAGGTCCATGAAAACTTAAAAAAAAAAGCTATAATACCCTTCACAAATACAAAATTTTGGTCTGATCTGAGCAGTTTCTTCGGAAAATGAACTGATGTAAAATATTTGGCAAAAATCCATACCAAATTTCTTGAAAATATCTCGTSAAATAAAAGAGTTTTCCATACAAGGTCCGATATCGATATCTCAAAAACCTACGGACTTGATTGCGTTTACAAAGACAGACGCACGGACAAGGCCAAATCGATTCACTCGTCACGCTGACCGTAAGGTATATAATTTAGAGGGTCTCAAACAACAAACAATCTACGTGGCAGACTTTCTATATTATATAGTGTTCAAGGTATAAATATCGAATAATAACAACCGATAGAACGAGGACTTACTACTGAAGTTCTATATTTGGTACTTAAAAACTCAAGATTGCTGCTTCCTTTGAGTTAATGCCAGCTTAGTACAATTACATAAACCGTCTACTAAGATCGCCCGCTCTATTCTCTCAGAAATCCGYCATCATATCCTCAATAAATGGTGCGCTTCCTAGAGAGCAATTTGCGCGTTTCTGAAGCTGAAATAAGTTAAAGGATCTCAAGTCTAAATTTCCATTGATATGAAATAATCTGCTATTTATATAGGATTTAGTAAATACRTTATAGGTCATTCACAATCGATTTGAAAATCGTTTTGATAACAACGGTGTATATAAATCGCCTTTAAGTTTAAATAAATCTAAATAGCAATAATATATCTATAAAGAAAAGAAGAACGTTAACATTTGTTTTAACGAAGCTACAACACCCTTTACATAAAAATATTCCATACAAGGTCTTGATTCCGATCATGCAGTTTGTATGRCAGSTATGCCAYTGTGGTCTGATAACAACGGTTTCGAAAAATATGCAGCTTCTTGGAGAGAAAAGGACGTGTACAAAATTTCATTTATCGATCTGTCTTTAAAAAAAATGATACTAGTAGTTTCAGAGCGGTGAAACTACTTCTGACAGTAGATTTCCCAGTTAAAGTCTAGGACTGTCATTTTAAAGGATGGAACTGCAGCTCCTCTCCATAATTAGGGCAGTTTAAATAATCAGAAGGTTTTATATATTACCTAGCCTCAAAAAAAAAACGTGCCCACTAAGTTYCAAGTAGCTTAAAGTCAACAAGGTAAACCAAGAACCTTACATTCAGCATAATATAATGAACCGATTGAAAATGCCTTTAAGTTAGAGTTAGCTTAAGGCAGGAACTTTTTGCAAGTTTTTATTTCATTATCGAAGTATGTTGTCAGCAGTAAAAATTTATGTTGGCAAAGGTTGTTTTTAAGGTGCGATTTGTTTCATTTTCAAGTTGTGTCAAAGGCAGTAAAATATTCCGGAAGACTACAACATCTTTGCGGTCAGGAAAGCTGCTGAGTTGGCTAAGAACGCAAAAAATTACGTAAAGGCTATCAACATCATAATCTCCTATCATGCTACTAAGATGGGTGTTCTGGGTAACTAAATAGCTAATGAGATTGCCAAAAAGAGTTATCCGTTTGACTATCGAACCAGTTCAAATCAYTGAAAACGTTAAATGTCGAAGTTGCCGGAAGCGAAAGAAAACCAAAATTCGAAGGCATTGAAGGTCATCCCAATCGAGCTTATAATTAGTGTATGAAAAATTGGATTAAACGTTAGTATGCTTGTGTGGGTTCGGTGGCAATAAAGATTTGTATTTAAAAACACAAATTTTCAAAAAAAAAAAAAAAAAATTCAGTCCGGATCAAATTTGATCATATCATAATAATTATTTTTGTTTTCTTCTACGATTATTTGCCATAAATAATTCACTTAAAATCTAAATTYATTTATTWCCATTAACATAAATCCCAACAAAAAAGTCTTCAGTAACCATATTTTTCTGTCGCAATATTTAGTCATCTCACAAAATGGAAAAAGACAGGCCAATAAACAGGCAACACCAARCAATTGGTCGAAACAAAACGAAATAAATAAGCGAAGAAAAAACTCGTGAAGGATTCACAAATGGTAAGAATTTCCTCGTAAAAATGACGCATTCCAATTTCATTTCGTAAAACGGATCAGCGCAGACAGTTGATGGCTGTGGTGGGTGCATTATTGGAGCGGTGGGAATGGAGATCGTGTGCGCGCACTTTATGGGCAATTGCCGTTGATGGCTGCGCACAGACGCTTAAGGATATGAAGACTACAGCGCTACGAATGCGGGAGTCTTTGGTGACAGCAAACTGAACGCTTTCATGTGATATGGCAAAGACGTGTTGTAAACGGCGACGGGACACAACGGGGCGACAGTGATCACCAACRGCTGCCGGCTGACGATYGCTGCTGTCCGACCAGAGGCAGCTTGTCATGCCAAATTGGTGATCGAACTTCGACAAAACAGTAGCAAGCATCAATCGTATGAGTATCAGCAGCAAAAATTATTCAAAGAACAACAACAACAACAGAACGAAGTAACGAAAAAATTCACAACCTATATAATACAGAAGCGGAGTGAGTGAAAAAAGGTATAAAAGAATTTTGAACAAAAACTTTTTGAAGTTATTCCTGAAATGTATCCATCAAAGACACGCTGTTGCTGCGGCTGCGGCTGACCAGCGACTTTGGTCGACGGCATCACGTGCAGCCGTGCGAATGCTGGCTAAACAAGTATGTCGGCAGAGATSGTCACGTAAGACATTGTCGTAAGCTTGCCTGCCTGCCGATGCTGCCTTTCAGAAACTGTGCAGTGTTTTACTTGCGTCCATTTGGTTTCAARCCACCAAGCGGCCGTGTCCAACGTCCCCTTCGTTCTTGGCGTGCTGCGCATTTATTGTTGCTCTGCTGCTACTGTGCAATGTCTCCAGCAGCAACAGCCGGCAATGCAACAKGCTTCAGCCACTGACGGCCGTTGTGCGAAGGACTCGACTGTCTCTCTCGCCCATGGAATGATGAACGATGTGTCGCCGGTGATGACCTGATCAAAGTGGAGCATCTGCGCAAGCACGTCTCATATCGGCCACATATCGATTGCAGTGCTGGCCGACACAGTACTGTAGTATTTGTCGTACGCGCTTACGCACAAGGGAAGCTTGTTCGCCGTTCGACTGGAGGTCGTTGAAGTCGCGCTGTATGGACTTTGGCGGGTCGACTGCATAGTTGAC
>NW_017536296.1:1462164-1463231 GCF_001853355.1 Bactrocera latifrons | reverse complement strand
GTATGCACGCCCGCTATAATTACGCCCAATTGAAATCTTATGCAGCCAATTTGACAAACGCACACACTCACATACTCACATGCATACACATATGCGTAAAATTTCCCACTTTTAGGGTTGCATAACGGCACAATAATATTTGAGGGAGCACGTGTCATATTTGGCGTTTAAAAAGCATTGCAACAACAAAGGTCAGCAAAAACATAAAGCATGAAATTATTTCAAAAATACTTTTTACGCATTTCTACAGCAACAACATGGGCTATTTTTTGAAGTCAGTAATTTCCCGCATAATTTTGCATTAAGTCGAAGAGACCTTGAAACAYTTCCTCTTTCCAGCCTTGAAGTGCAAACAAGTCAGCAACAACAACAGCAGTAAGTAAAAAATTGTCATAGCGCATTCCTGTAAATATGCAACAGCCATTCGTGCATTTGTTTGGCGGCAGCTGCAAATACTTTCCCTTGTTTGTATGTATTCATGTGTGTGCATAACAGCGCATAGTTCGGCATAAATATTTTGTAACAACTTTTTTGCGTTCGCCGCTATTTGCAAGTCGATCAGCATTTGCCGTTTATTTAGTGCTTTAATTCATTTCTAATTTATGTATCTCTCGTTGTGTTCTAATAAAATCGTTAAGTTGTAAAAATGCGCACTTAGAGCGGGAATACAGATTGGGATTATGCGCATTACAACTATTGCAACAATGTATGTATGTAATTACAGGGTTAATTGAAAAGTTAGCAAAGTGAATTAAAGTTCATTTTAAAAGTTCTCTACCTAAGATATCGCATATACGATCGAGTTCACCGAGTAATCACTCTTGCCGACTATAACCGGTGTCTATGCCAATAAAGATGATCACTCTTGCCAAAAACTGCTGCTTTGRACTGAGTAGGCAATTGAAAAGTTAGCTCGACGACAAAGGCAAAGACRAATTTTACAAGTCAYTCATTATWCCCGTCCTGCTATATGGTGCATAGACGATGACAACATTTGATAAGTCGACGCTACGAGTTTTCGAGAGAAAGGTTCTGCGAAAGATTTATGGTCCTTTGCGCGTTGGCCA
>NW_017536296.1:1460152-1461812 GCF_001853355.1 Bactrocera latifrons | reverse complement strand
AGCGACAGTTCTTTTGAGATCTGAGGACAGTAAGTAGTCGGCGAAGTCAGATATAGAAACTACGGTAGATGAAGAGGCAATTGAAAAACCAATTCATAGATTTTTRTTATCGTTGTCACGGACTTTTWACSTTTTGGTGTAACAGCATTTTRTTTTTCTTCAAATGTGGCCGTGTTTCGGTGATTTCGWTCTTCAAACAGTCCAATAATGCTWTGTAATAAWTGCTGTTGWTAGTCCCTTCTTTTCCAGCCAGGTAGTCAATAAAACATTCTTTTTAATTCATGCAATRATAAAAGTTGCTTCATTCAAAATGTTATCATTCAGAAACTAATAATTCGACACCTGTCAAATTTATGCACACAACTTTTGAAAGTTAAGGGCGCGGACTTTTCAAATGAACTGTTTCAATTTATAAATAAGTTTTTAAAATTATATATTGTTTGTGGTATGTTATGAGAGCTCTGAAGAATTTGATATTGCCCACAAAGRAGAATGTTTCCACTGTTTTACACTCAAAACCAAGCAATGTACACTTCACTTAGGGAACCTGCAATGAAGAAGGTAAAATTTACTCTTTGGGCTCAAAAGCAAAGCGGTCATTGACCATTAAGTCTAATTCTTTGCCCAATTCAGCACCAAATTACGTGAAAACCTCAAATGACACCATGTTCAATTTGGTTGAATGATTTTATTTTGAAACTTGCAAACATCAATAGCTAAGCAGAAGTTTGAGTCATATAAGAAGGTTGGCGAGGCCACGAAGGCCACCATTGTAGTCTTCAAACAAGAGAGACCAAAGAGTTAAAGAAATTTCAATTAAATTTGTTTAACGAAAGTTGACTATTTTGAGGAATAAAACGCAAGTTTTGTGATATTTTTATTTGGAAAATTTTGGAATGACTAAGTAATCCATTTTAGAGAGAATAAAAAATTTCTTTACAATCCAACGCAACATATCACGATTCAATGWACGAATATAATATTAAATACAACAACAGCTTAGAATTTTTCTTTTTTAAACTTTTACATATATATCGATAAGGAATCTACTACAAGGTAATAAAACAAAATCTATCTGATATCTTCATAGATACTTATATTTGTCAGGTTATGATCGCGGTTTCTGATAAAAAAAATTTTTGATTAAATTTATTTGTCAATAAAAAATATATATTGATAATAAATAATTTTTGTTTTTACCAAAAACTACTAACGGGGTTTTCAATAAGAACGCAAATTCTTTTAAATAAATAAAACACGGTTTGGATTACCAATGAAATTCTTTATTCCTGCGAAATTACATATGTTGCCATTATGTATGGAACTCGATTTCTTTTGCCTGATCASCACGGGCACGCTTGCAGAAGTCCAGACGCTGAACCCAATTTTCGTGGCGGCCAATTGACTGGRCCRGTGAKAWAACATGTTCACCACAATTCGGTTTTCAAAAAATCGACTGTGACATTCACTGTGTGGCTTGTGGCACCGTCCTTTWGRAACCACATATCATCCAAGGTCATAACATCTGATTCGGGCCAAAAATATTYCGTTATCATYCCGATTTCCATTCACAGTAACGTGCCGATCTTGATCATCACGGAAGAAGTACGGCCCAATGACGCCGCCGGCCCATAAACCTCACCAAAGCGTAATTTTTTCG
>NW_017536296.1:1448877-1459987 GCF_001853355.1 Bactrocera latifrons | reverse complement strand
TTGGATCGTATATCTTTTCATGATGCAAGTTTTAACTAATTTTAATTTTTATTTATTATTAAATAATTAATACATCTCGCCATCAGATAACCTTGTTCGGATACAGGTTGAAGGCCCATTTTTTCTCCCCATCAAATGTATATATGAACAAATGGGGTTTTTTTCTGATTTACAAGTAGATATAATGCCTTAAAGCATATTTTCTTCATCCGTTATATCACTCTTTCTCACAACCCGTAAAGCAAACTAAAAAGTATAGCTGTCGGCTAGGAAACAATCTATCGGGAAAATATATTGTCACAGAAGAACGACTTCGCTATCAATTTTATATTTCAATATTAAAAGGTATTGTATTGTAGGATGTATAATTCGTATATATGCTATTCGCTCATATACTATTCTAACCGAAACTGATTCTTGAAATATATTTTCCGAATATCTAAGAAGACGTAGTTTGTTAAGATCTCAGTAACCTTCATTTCACTGTTAGGATTTCCATTCCCTTTTCGCTAAAAATCTTCAATCATTTCCACGCTTGAAGATATTCTAACTTGTTGCGCCACCCTGTATAAGTTGGCAACTTTCACACCCAGATCGATTCGAGGAACACATCAGCCATGCGCAAAGTAACTCAGGCAACAGGTAACAAAACAATTGCACTTCGCACTATCAAACGACATTTCAATGTTTTATTCATACGAAATTGAAGTGCAAATAAAAAGAATTTGCAACAACAGCAAACAAAAGACGAATGCAAGTTAAATTGATTCAAATTTAAGCAGCAGGGAAAAAGCGAAAGTTCTTATTGACAACGATAGCCTTGTGCATATGTACGTAGAGACGTATGTACATATATACATATGTAAGAATGTAAAGATGTAAGCACATATGTACCTGTATGTGTGTAGCTCTGTGCTCAGCTGCTCCGTTAAGGCCAACTGTAAGCTGGCGCTGAGCAATAAGCCGCATGCCGACGAGCTTAGCCGCGGACATTGGTGAAAAATGCGGAAAAGTGCACGCATGCGCATTACAAGCAAAACGAACGCGCGCCAAGCTGGGAATTGGAAGAGTAAATTYTTTTTATTTGGATTGTTGCATTAAAATATCCCATGCGATTTTTTAAGGTGTGAAACGATTTCAACAACTGTCACACAAAGTGCGGGTTGCCAACAGCAACAATAACTACACCAATAACAACAATGGTTGACTGCTTAACAACGCCGACTGACAAGCGGTTAGGCACAACACAACTGTTGTCGCTGCGGCGCATAAGCAACAGTGCGCATGCGCAAACTCATGTTTTATGCGCATGCCTAAACGTTTTGTATGTGSGCTGGGAAGCGCTCTGCAAAAAGTTTGATAGAGACCAAACGTAACAAAAAAAAAAAAAACAAACAACAAGCTTGCTGCCACAACACTGGCGCTGCCAGTAGTAAAGTGAGTGCGCATAGAAGGAAGCGCAAGATTGAATTGCGCATTTAGGCGCACACACATACATACGCGCGCATACATACAAACATACATAAATGCATACAAATGTCGCGACCATTTTAGCAGCTGCTCAGCGCGTCTGGCTGACTGCCTGSCGCATTGCTGCGCATCCATGTTGCTGCCACAACAGTCGCTGCCGCGCGGCGCGCTTGCGAATGTGATCGCACAAAGTCAATTGCTTTGACACCTAACACCGCTATTGTTCGAACGCGTTAGTTTYCTGTACGCTGCAATCAATTCCGACATTCTTTTTTTTGTTTTTTGTGTTATTGCTGTTATTGTTGCAACAGATTTGGTAGCAGCGGTCACAATAAAAAATACTACTCGTGTAATACACTGTGTGATTACGGTTTTAGCTTATAATGTTGATAGCGCAACAATAGCGAATAGCAAAAACAGCAACAGCAACCAACAACAACAACAGTAATTGGTCGACAATAGTCAAGACATAGCTGTTTTAGCCARCCGATTTAATCCTTCCGGGCGTGAGCGTGCGCGCGCGCATTGAAGTTGTCAGCGCTGGCTTGCCGTGTCGTTCCCGTGAGACTTTGCCAGCGCAATAAACACATTAACGCGTTATTTAGTTGTCAACAGTTACAGTTGTTGCAAGTATAGTAGATCTTCGTTCAGCGCTGCGTCTCTGCCCTTGAGCGTGCCTCTTCATTGGTTGTTGCAGCAATACTTGCAACGCGCTATGCCGCGTTATTTTCGTCTGGCGGCCCGTTTTTGAAGTCGCCACATACAAGGGAATCGGCATTTTTGYCGATCTACTGCCCGCGCTGCTTCAGCTGCTACTGCTACTAATTCTCCTTGCTACTGTTGCTTTTATTATTTGTTGCTGCAATTCCTGCAGCTTTTGTCACAATTGTGTTGCCGCCGCCAGGCTGCCGCAGACTCAATGGCTGAAACCGTTTGTGCGCTCGGCCCTGCTCTTCGTTTGTGCACTGGAATTCACTGCCATGGAATGCCGTTGTTCTCGTGGTGTGCTCAGAGCTTCGACAAGAAAGGGACAATTCGAAATGCCGTTATTGTGCATCAAATGTGTAAATTTGTATCTAAAGTGGAAATGGCTGCTTTCGTACAGATCTAGAGAATTCAAATAGTTTAAATTTAAAAYAGAGGAAGCTATTTTCGCACAGAAAGAAAGCTTAGAAGCGGCTGGCTCTATAGCGGATTCCTAACAATTTTTGAGCAATGAGAATTGAATGCTCTTGCAAAATAGTACTTCTCCTATCTTCGAAATATTTATGGTACTCAAATATATTTATAAACCACATGAAAATTTAGGTTTTCACACGTTGCCTTTTTCTCTCTCCCTTGTAGTAACGCTGCYCACTTTATATAAAAWATTTAGAGAATATGAACATATTTGRMAGTTTATTGWACATAAACTAATTTTTTGTTSGATTCATTACTCTTTAWGGGTTAGAGTATCGAGGAASAATCTTTGAGAGACTATTAAGYAAAAACCGACCGTCCGACCAACTTACGAACTTCGTGATATTTCAACAACTCAATCTCTTTGTTAAAGTCAAAAAATATTTCAAATCCTTCGAAAAGTCTTTGTCCAAATCTATAGACTCTACCCATTCAAGTAGAGAAAGCTAAAAACCTGAAATCACATTAGAGTCRCAAATTAAAACTGCATTTAATCTACAGGAATGTCGTATTGCAGTGGAGAGAAAACAGACTGCCTACCTCGCCTCGTTACAAGCAACCATTTGTTGTGACCGAAATGCGTGAATACGAAGAGCTTGACAACCTGGCCAAACAGGGTTATAACCGAAATGTCTACGAAAAAAAGCGACGAACAGAAAGTTTTAAGTCCGCAGCATACTCTTGTAGAACTCCGGAGGCGATCTAGGTGATGTCCAGAGCATACTGAAATTATGGAGAAACACTTCTCTATCTTGCTGAATGGCAGTGCAAGCATAACACCAAAAGATGGTGACCCCAATTCCCCAATCGATGATGATGGATCGGACGTTTCATTTCCCAACCCTGAAAAATTTCGAACAGCAATTACCSGTCTGAAGAACAACAAAGCGGTGGAGGCGGTGGATTGCCGACCGAGAAGAACTATAAGGAGCATACATCAGTCTGATGAAAGCATGCTCGACGATTGGAATTTAAATATGGGGAACCCACAATTATGGGGGACCCACAATCTGGGCCCAATATCGTGAGTTAAGCCTCAGCAAACTAATTGGACCTTATCAGTGTGGCTTAAGGCCTGGATCCACAAATAACCAGATTTTCACCCTACGCCAAATTTTGGAAAAGATCCGCGAGAATAGTATCGGAGGTACCTTTATGTCGCGATGTCCGAATTTGATATAACCGCAAATACCAAAAGCTCCTTCAGGATGAGATTCAGACATATGGACTCCTTTTCGTGCGACTCCTTCAATATATATCTATTTATATCTTCTTCATCTAGCGTACGCCGATGATATTGATCCAACTACCAACTAAGTTCAAACTATCAAGCTCTACATCTGTTTAGGAGGAATTTAACTGACGTACGGGCATTGGAACAATGCCACCACAGATTTTGATAAAATTAACTTCTGGACAATTAAACGAATACTTAGTCGACATTCTGAGTTCAAAACTTTGCCACATGAGTCACATTGTCGATGTTTGTCAAWGTTCCAGCACGGTCTTCATTAGCGACCTCTTCCTGGCCCTCCAAAAATGTCTGATGSCACCGAAACACACCGAAAATGTGTAAGCCTGCTTGATCATATCACACAGAACGAATTTAATTGTGTACCTCTGCTCTAACAGACCCTGCATTTTCCGCTTGTACCACTTACCACACACGTCGCGTGAAAATGCTTGTCCTGACTCTCCAGGTGCTCAGAGACAACTGAAGAGACCCTCTTTCGTTAGCCACGCGCTCTACCGAATCCAGACGGTGCGCGCACGCTCCGAAGGATAGTCGCGGCGAAAGAAAATCAATCCCATTACTCTCCGGACAAACCCTGTAATCTCATTTCGGAGCTCCTACAAGGCTATGTTATTACAAAMTTTTGATATTTTTTGAATTTCCAGTTTAAGCTCTGATTTATCAGATACTAGTACAAATAAGAATATTATATTTGTTTGTTGACTTCTATCTTTMTTTTCGAGTACCACAGAGAGTGAAGAGTCGACCGCCTGCACCTCTTCAACTGAGCTTTATTGTCATAAATTTGTGTAAATTAACTGAAATTAAACTAAATAAAAGTGTCTTTAGCTACGCAAACCAGCATATTTGGCGCGCACACATACAAACRGACATATTTTCAAATATTAATTTACAGGCATTAGTGCGGATGTAAGACCCAGTAGAAAATTCATGCATTAGGTGCAAACGATAATGATGTGGAAATGAATTTGTGATAAGTTTGTGGTACAAAACATTTTTTAAGAAATTTTTAAATCTACCCATGAGAGTTTATCGAAAATATATTTAAAGTGTTTTAATAAAAGTGTTATGCCAGCTAAAGAGCTCCAACTCAGGACCAAGCAAGTCTTCATCAACACACATTTTCTCAGTGGGTTAGCTGTACCTTGTATCAGTTAACTTCACTCCCACATTTTGGTGAAAACAAAAATTCAGACACAMMTGCACATACACATACATACATGCATATTATATATACATAGAGAGAACACGTTGTATTCTTAAATAAGCAGCTCATGGCAGAAAGATGAATTCCTCATTGACGAATTATGAACTCAGCGTGCCGGGGTTGCCAGACATACAAACACATTTACAAATAATAACAACAACAATGAATATAAATTTATACAAAACAATAGATTTACGAAAACTTAAGAGGCTTGGCCCGCGTATGACGGTGGTGGTTGAACATCGAGCGATTTGAGACGGACAGAAATACAGACAGACATATAGAGGAGTAGGCAGGCGGGTGTGTAAGTGTGCAGTTTGTTACTGTATGAATRTGATAACCACAATTGAATTTTATTGGGTGACTACAAGTTTGTGAGATTTGTAAAATAAGTTCCCAGACAGCGAACACTGACGACGGGACATGGGGACGGCCGACTGCTGAAATGCAGAATCATCATCTTTGGAGTGCAGGCAAGCAACAAAMATAAAAACAATAATAACAGCAAAAAATGAGCGCAAATAAAAAAAGAAATAAAAATAACTACAACAACAAAAGCAAAAGTAATGACAATAACAACAAAATAAAAAACGGAACCAGAAACAATAACAACAACATACCCGAAACAGAAATAATAACAAAAAAGTACAGAACAAAAACAACAGCAAAAATAATAATAATAATAACAACAAAAGCAACAACACATATAATCAACACGATCTTAATTGTGTTTTGTGATAAACAGCATTACACTTGCGACGACAGACACACACACATACATATATCTACTTGAAGGTATATGAGCGCTGTCAACGCGTACTCAAAAACCAAAAACAACAACATTTCGACAAAAGCCAACCAACTTTTAAGCAACCAAACGACAGTAAGAGTACAAATAAAGCAACAACAACATGCAAGCAAAGTCATACAACAAATTATTCGCATCATACCGCATAAATTGACGAGGGGCAAGTCAAGTCGAGTGCTGCCGCCGCCGCTACACGGATGTGCGTTCTATTTGAGCTGAGCTTTGAGTTTGACAAGCACATCATGTATCAAAACGGCTATCAAGTGCACTTCTCGCCACAACGCGTCGCAAAACACCAACAGCACCCTCACCGCTGTCGGCTGCAAGCACTTCGGTCATTTTTATGAGATCAAAACAGATTTGTGAYGTTCAACGACAATTAAGACAAATTCACTTTCTACGAGTGGAAGTTTTTTAATGTCGTTGTAAGTCTGTGAAGTTCACACAAATTTCAATTAAACGAACTTATTAAATATTCATATGCAAATGTATGTTTGTATGGATATATAGTAGATGTAATATATTTAGTGTAAAAAGTAGGGGAATGAGGGCATTAAGGGGTTATGCGAACCTAGATTAAAGGCTCTAAGAGGGCATAACTTTGTTAATTTGCCAARGGGAGTATGGCAAAATTAATTGAAAATCTCTCTYTTAGGCTTTCATAAACATGAATTKTATTCYAGACCAATTTTTCTAAAAAAAAAAWYCYWAAWTTTKRTYMRAAAMRKYWAWWAWWAAWTWWTTWWAAAAAAAGTTRGAGAACGTCTATGTAGTTAGAATTTCGACTGCGTATATACGACACTTTCTGAGTACACCTATTAAAAAAATACTCGAAAGAATTAATGCTCCAATTACACCAACGCATCCAAGTTGTTTTTATTTTTWTTTTTTTTTTGTCAAAAATATTCTTCCAGCTGAAGACCCCGAAGTAACTTAAGGGTCGTAAAGTAAACTCTGATCCAAAAACTTCATATTTTTTAGAATCCCAGCTGTCCCCCTTAAGCTGTCCTTAAAATAATCTCATAAGTCATTTCTGAATAGTTTCAGTCGTTCTCCAATGACTTTTAGATTATTTAAAGCTACAAATTTCCTTATATAGCAAATGAGAGGAAATACGTAGCCAACAAAAAATTTAAACAGTMGGTGAGTCCATATCCTTTCTTTTAGGTGAAAAGTCATATCTGGGTATTTAGCGAACGAATTTTCTTTAATTCTGGAAAACCTTGAATTCATAACTTACCACCATTATGACACAGTTTGCAATTATTTAAGTCGAACTAAACCAAGGGCTACTTCTTTCATGACATCATCCCAAAGGATACACTCATCTCTTATCTGTCTTTTTTTTCAATTGAATAATATTGCTTCGCTGAATATATCCAAAGATTAAAGCCCACCGTCATCAAACTGATTGGACCTTATCAGATATAAGAGAATCGACACGCACTACCCAATCGTCGATTTTAAAGTTGCTTTTTACAGTACGAAGCGGCCTTTATGCTGTGAATCTGTGTGTGTCTGAATTTGGTATTTCCGCAAAACTAATATGGCTGTTTTAACCGACGTTGAGCAATACCAAAACTTTGGCCAAGATCGGGAAAGACCTCTCCTAGTAGTTCGATATCAAAAGAGATTTCAGATAAGGCGACTCCCTATCGTACGACTTCTTCAGAACACTTCTGGATAAAATAATTGGAGCTGCAAAACTCAATCGAGAATATACAATCTATACATCTTCTATAAGACTATACAGCTGCTAGCGTATGCCGGTGATATTGATATGGTCCTTTAGCCAGTGGAAACCTCGAATACCGCAGTCAATGGAATGATGACATTGCCATAGTTCAGCGAACTAAGAGACACCGGCTACGCTGGCTTGRTCATTTCGTTCGGATGGCTGAAAACACTCCACATTTGGGAGTATTCGAAGCAGTAACTGCCGGAGGAAGCAGATGAAAGTGAAGACTTCCACTCCATTTGAAAGACGAGGTATAGAAGGACCTGGCTACACTTAGAATCTCCACTTAGCGCCAAACAATGGAAAAAAATATCGACGATGTGAATATACATTGCTCAATTCCAATATAATCAGTTCAAGTCTTGGTCCAACCTTACAGATGACATTAAGGTATCAAATTCTAATAATAAAAAAAAAAAATCTTGGGGTAAAAACTTATTAAATTGGGTCAAATCTTCAGCTATCTTCCATAAAACAAATAAAAGAATTACAAACGTACGGTTTCCTGCAAGCCGAATATATCGATCAATGTGTGATTTTTTTGGTTCAAACTCAGAGACCATCGCTTTTTAGTGATAGTACGCTGTGATGCCAAAAATGAATAAAATCAAGTCAATAATATTCTTAGCACCCATTCATCTAATAAGCGAATTTCATTCTTCCGGTTGGGCTTATAGCAGCAATATGTAAAATATTTGAACAAAGTTGAGCGAACGTATTATATCAGATATAATGTATTTCTATGACGAAAATAGATGGAATCGATACTTATATTATGCCAGCCCCKCATAAATAYGTATTTTTACTACCTTTTCGACTGMTACTATACTAAGAAATTCTTTACTTGTTTATTAAGTTTCTCACGAAAAAAAACGTAGGAGACCCTTTAAAAAATATATATGTCRTCTGTCATTTTATTTCCAAGAAACTGCTCATTTTTCGGAATGGTGGAAATCGGACCACTTTATCATATAGCTACCACACAAGTTCTTATATGGAAAACTTTTTTTTTTTATAACTGAAGGGTATTTACTTAAGCTACATTACAATAAATCTTGAAACTCTTCACTCATTTACAAGATTATAACTCCAACTCTTTTCTCTCMTGTAATTAATTTGTTCATTGCATTTTATTTATTAACCGATCAACTCAATTAACTAACTCACTTTATCATTTCGTTATTGTTGTGCAAGAAAAACTTTACGCACACTCACACATATATAACTGTACTATAAGCTGGATTTCTGCGTGACGATGTATATCAAATTAGACCTACGTTTCTGTGTGACCTTTCGAGGTCAATTAAATTGACTCTATTTACACACACGCAGCCAGCGAGTAAACAAATAAACCCGGCAAAAATGCATTAATGTCCATTGAAACAATTTGATTAACCCTACTGCTGCCGCTATGCCGTCTCAATCCGTAGCRCGACTACGCAAGCGCTTCAATTAATAAAGACGGATCATGCAAACGACGCGCACCACACACACACGCACACACCAACGAACATCATGAAAGTATTTGTACAGAGTAGCAACGCTAGTCCCAATAGACGCCTCGACGAGTAGTTGACCAAGTAGCTGTGATTTTATTAGTTCTGAATTCCAAGTTTAGCGCTAGAATGTACTGTGGTGTCTTTGCTGACTTTTTTCTCTTAGTCATTAAATATTCTACTTTCTTTTTGTTTTTGCTCTGGCTTCGCTTTGGGTGCGTGTGTGAGTGCTGCAATTGAATTGCCTTGGTTCCAGTACGCAAATTGCTGTCGAATTGGGTTAGTTTCTTTTGTATTATATTTCCTTTGTGCAACTTAATTTAGCAAATAAATTATATATGATGTAGCATTGGGGAGGCCTTAAGTAGTTACAAATGCACGTATGAAGATGTATGTATATATGTATGTATATATGTATGTATTTATCTTTTTCTACTCTTGCAACATCTTTCTTTAGAGTATAATAGTTTTGTTTTCCTAACAGTTGTTTGGAACACCTGAAACTAATCAAGTTAAGCCAAGATATRGGATATAAGATATATTTATAAATGATCAGGGTGATAAGACGAGTTGAATTCCAAGAGTCTGACGGTACGGTAGGGGGTCTGCGCCAGCGATAACTTGAGGAAACATTGGATGTCGTGATAAAACTTAGTACACGTTTTCCTTCGCGTCCAAAGGGGGCTGTTTCTTTGAGTGCTATAAGTAAGCTGCAAATTAAAATACAAAAAAAAGTATCGCTGTGAAAAGGGGCTTCTTGTAGGTTGAAAGCTTTCAAAATTTGTGAGTGGCCGCACCCTCTAATACAYTAGAAGTACATATCTCACAAACCAATAAATCTATTGCAAACTAATTTGCTGAAAGGAAGTTTTTCTAGCAATTCTACATGTAGAGTGAAAATGCTCATATGACATACATAACGGTTATGCCAAAAATTACTAAAAGAGCAAACTTAATAAATAAATGCTTCAGATATATTAAATTTTATACCAGGCATGGTACAGAAGCATTACATGGACAACTGGTATCAGTTTTGACAATCGTAATGACACCGCTCACCTTTAAGTGAATTCTATATCGCAGGGTTTTAAGGTAGGTCGCCTCCGCGCCGTGCATCCTGGGTAAAGTCAAATTTAAACTTCTAACGGACCTGATTTTCGACAGCTTCCAGGACGGAAACTTTGGATTTGGTTAAAACCTGGCTTGGTATAAGGAAGTGACACCCTGCGTAAATGCTTGACGGGTTAATGCTTAAACTACCACCGTTCTGTTAAAATCCTGGTGGGCATTGGAGTAAGTTCMTTTCCCGTTATTATTACATTGATGTGATAGATGTATGTACGTGCAGCTCAATAAGAACATGCCATGGGACCATTAAAAGCAAGTACCTTCCGACAGTTGGATAAAAGCTCAAAGGGGGACCAAGTATATATTAATACAAAAATACAAAAATCGAAAGATATGTTGGTGAAAGTAGATCGAAACCGACTTTAAAATCGCACGCGAGATGCATCCTAAATGACTTGCGGCCTTCACGGCCTGTGAAACTTCTCACGGATCTGACCTCGGGGTGCGACTATGATTTCAGGACTGAAGATTTTGCATTTGATTTTACCCTTTCCGCAGTTARAAAAAGATAAAAGTTATATGTTATTTCCATCATAAGAGATATTCCGCGAAGAAAAAGACTTGGAGTGACAAGTACAAAATTATATACTAGTAGTTATCCATGGYATCAGTGRAAYAATGAAGAATGAARCCGCAGAGTCTGTTAAAATTCGCGTCAAGCGCTGGCAGACTACTCCTCTTGGACTTAGCAAACTGATCTATGTGTAGCTTATTAGCCTACTATTAACCTATTAACTTAACCTAACTCTTTCATAAGCTCTGATATGCGAAAATTCTGTGCATCCATTTTTCTCACCAATACTTCAATGGATATTGATAAATATTTATA
>NW_017536296.1:1438698-1446327 GCF_001853355.1 Bactrocera latifrons | reverse complement strand
AAGATGTGCTTGGTATTCTAACTTTATTTTTTGGTAAGTTGGKAAMAATTTAYTCAARTGATATATAGTTGCTTGAACTTGTCCTTCAATCTGCGAGTAGGCTCAATTACCGTTCTTCCATATATAATTTGTTTTTTTTACGATCGCTCATCTGCCCATCGAATGTACTTTTAATAAGCCAAAAAAATTGCTATAAAAAAGCTTTTGAGGACTTAACGCATACTTCTTAACTTGTTGCGAGATTTATTTTAATTGGATTGTTTATGACAACTTTGGAATAGGCAAAAGATATATTMCTGAAAATCAAATTGGAAATGGATTCTTGGTCAAATGAAATAACGAAGAAATAAATCCAAAAACACATACTCCACTCGCTAACTAAGCAACTGCGAACAGTTTCTCTAAGCCCATGTCACGAGAATTATACAAGGTGCTTTCCAAAGTCAACAGCACTTTTTGAATCTAGAGCCCCCTGGTGGCGTCGTCTATATTTCGACTGGTGTGTTAGAATATGCTATCTTCATCGATTGTTCAGTGAGAAATTCATGACCTTTCATAGCATCGAAGTGAAGTTATTGCGTTTTAAGTGTCAGTATGTTTGTGTTATCGGTGCGAAAATGAGCTTCCACCAAAGAGCCAACATTAAATTTTGTTTCAAAATTGGTAAAACTTTTCCTGAAACGTTTCAATTGATGAAACAAGTTTATGGCGATGATTGCCTAGCAGAGTGCACGAGTGGTTTCAACATTTTCAAAGTGGTCGTGAGGACATAAATGACGATCAACATGTGGGCTGATCAAAATCGGTGATCACCGGAAATTCATTCGAAACTGTGCGTGAATTCATCAAAAATCAACCGAAAACATCATTGAAATTCTAGATTGAGTTGAACATCTCCAAAACATCGATTTATCGCATTTTGACCGAACATTTTGCCTACGAAAGGTGTGTGCATGGTTTGTTCCGCACAAATTGATTTGTCGACCATAGATTGTTCAAAATCCAACATTCGAAGAATATCATTAAAGAGGTTTATTTGCCCAAAAATCGCATTTTAACCATTAACCACTCCCCGACTTCTTCCTTTTCCGAAAAATGCATATGCCCATGCAAGGAAAGCGTTATGCAGACGTAGAGGCCATTCAAAAGGACCGTTCGACATGGTTTTGGGCCGTGAAAAAAAGCTGCATTGAAGCAGAAGGAGACTATTTTRAATAAAATAAATTGATTTTGCCGAAAAAAGTTTTTTTTTTTTTAAGTCTTGTTTAGTTTGGAATGGAACTTTGTATTCGAGGTTACACATAACCTTGAAAACACACTCGTGTAAGGTCCACCCATACGTCACATCAAAATGATCATTTGTGTTTAATATACGCTTGCCTTACTGAAGTACATAAACCACATTCGCCGATATTTACGATGAGTGAAATTATTCAACAAAGAAGTTCCAAAAGGTCGAAAGCTAATTGACGAAAAATCACGAGGACGGCCATTAACATCAACTGATGATCAGCACTTCAATAAAATAAAGGAATTGGAACCTTAGAAGCGAYGACTAACAGTCAGAAATCTCCCATCTGGCATCGTGAAAGCATGATTGGTTCAAAATTCACCAACATTTTTTGAAAAACAGCGTCGCGTTAATGCCTGTGAAACAATGCTCTGCGACTACCGGGATGTCATGAAACCTATTATTACTATCGCTATCGAGTCTTAGATTTATGCTTACGACTCGGAAACAAACGTGGTGTGGTGTACTCTGAATTCCTTTCGACCGGTCAAACTGTCAACAAGGAATACTAGTTGAATGTTATGCGTCGTTTGCGCGAAGCTATTCATAAAAAAAAGGACGACATAGATTGTGAAGAATAAATTAAAATTTTTAAAATTATGAACAAAATATTGCTATTGTTTGCTCTTAGTGGTATTTTGGATTAACGTAATAAGAAGTTCATTGTGGTAGCTGACATACTGAATCTAACTACTGTTGGGGCTCCGCAATGGTAGAAAACTGTAACTTTCGAGACTATTTGAACCATTTTCTGCAAAATGGTTCCAAACAGTTTGCTCCGATCTCCAATCAACAATAATCTGGGTAGACTGAAGGCGATAAATTGAATTAACAGCTTAGCTGGACGCAAACTTGTATCCACTTTTTACAAAACTCTTGGAATAATTTTGAACATGGCTTGTGCTTGGAAGTGAAAACCCTATCAACAGCTAATAGCTGATACTGAAAAGTTGACGAGCAAACTCTCCGAAAAATTGTCACTCTTTAAGAAGAAAACCGTCTCKAATTGAACTTGATTTTTATCTGTCAGTTTGTATAGCAACTATGTATGTGCAACAGTGGCTCGATCTGAACAATTTCTTGGGAGATTTTATTGTGTTTTGCAGAATTGTTTCTGCTAAAACTTCGTGGCAACTGCTTGTCAAATAAAAAAGTTTTCCGTACAGGCATTAGATTTCGACCGCGCAGTTTTTCAAATGTAGAATGCTTCTATAGGCATATCTAAACTTTAGTATGTATCCGTAATTGTACAGTGAAACATATCATTCTATGTATGTATGTTGAAATTTTTTATATTAAATGCATTTCCATTAYATCAAATATTCATTGAATAAACAAAATTTAATCCGCTTTTACTTGCGCGTACATTRTGGCAATCCATTATGGGAGAATCCGTAAATTCAGCACTAAGTAAATCACACAGCGAGTGTATTGAATAAAAATAAAACAGAATAAAATGYATTTCTGCGCGCATACACGCCCACTTGCAACAAGATCCCCTTTGCAACAAGACAGCATCCATGTCAACGACAAGCCGATCACAATGCATTAACGATATCCTGCTGAGCGACGGCTGAATATCRTCTGCATGCGCTGAGAGCGGGAGAGGAAGCCGACAACATTTGACAGACRGGCGCTGCCACAAATGACAAACGCATCAAATTCGAATGTACTGTGTCTGTGTGTATGTGTGTTTGATTGTATATGGTTTTGAAAGTGGATTGAAATTACGAGGCAAATTTTATTAAAAAAAAAAAAAAGTTGAGGAACATGATGATGCTGCGAAAGGTGCCACTTGTAGTTATTTGTGTTTGTATGTGCTGTGTTAATGTATGTATATGTGCGTATATACATATGAAAATGTGATAGYAAAGGTGAGAATGCGTTGTCGCTACTTCACCTTTTTTTCTGCTGATTGTTGATGTTGTTGTAGTTGTTGGTTAATCCTTAAAGTACATCTAGCTGGCTACAATAAGGATAAAGCGGATTTTCTCACTACGTCAAGCAAATACGCACAATTTTATAAACACTCACACACACACACATATGCACATGCAACACACAATTTAAAAGCATTTTGAAGTGTCTAATTTTTTGTTTTTTGCGCATTTTGCCATTTCATTAAGTAGAAGGGGCGTGGCGCGCGCCTAAATACATACATACATACATGCATGCATGTATACATACATATACATCAATGCCACAAAATATTATTTCGAATGCCAAACAACTAACCGCACCATATGTTTAACGCCACATGTGGCATATTAATGTTGCAAGCTATTCAYTTATATTGCATTTTTTTGTTTTTGCACATATTGCTGCGTGTTTGCAAAACTGCAACATGCCATGCTYAAACGCTGGCCGCCGCACTGTTGCCACCACCAGCGACACCGTTATCACACCCAGTCGCCGGCTGTGGCGTGCAACCGCAACAATCAGCCACGTAATAAATTTAATAACAAACTTTACTTATGCAAATAATATGCCACAGTGACCACCATTTATTTGCCGGTGTCAATTGCAATTCACATTTCGATTTCGATTTCACATGCGCGCATGTATGTGTGTGTGTGTGTGTGTTGCTTTGTTATTGGGGAAACTATGGCCACAACGGTTTTCAGCGCATTTCCGTTTGGGCAATTGGCCTTGTTAATACAAGCGCATAGTGACAACAACAACACCAAGAATAGATAGTGTTATTGGCATAACAAAGGAATTGTATTGTTGTTTTTTTTCCATTCTCAGCTTGTATTTGGCTAAGTAAAATGTATTTTATTTTTGTAATTTGCGATCTAAAACTAATCTCGTTGTCTTTTTAAGTCAAATGCAGACAAATTCTGTCGTAAGGAGAGTAGTGGTGGGTAGAGCAGTAGTATTTTTTTCTTTTTTATAGTAGGAGGAAGCAACGTAAACCAGAGTGCGGAAATTTAATTCGTTAAATCTCAACTACTCCAATCTCATGTCTCTCACACGGGCCCATTAATTTATGTAATACTTCATGTAGAGAAGAAGCTATATAAATAATCATCATAGTACATATGTACTATTATTTTGTCAGTGTCAAAGGTCAGTAACTTCAAACAAAACACCCAGAAATGGTTCTGCATTTCCAGACATTAAAGTAAATTTTCTAAATTATCTGCCTCTTTACCATAACTATGGTTTTGAYTATCTCCAAAATTTAAAATTATCGTCAGACAAGGAAGAAAGTGATGCGACGCCTTTTGAAATGCCTTAAACCTCTGAATTTGGACCACTGAATATTATCTAACTTCTGAGCAGAAATAATCAGAGCTAMTCCCTACATCAGCAGCTAATTCATACTTCGAGAATACAATAAAAATTTCTAAGAGATTGTCCCGCTCTAGATTCTTTGCTCTTCTGTTTTTTGGTGAGAAGAAAGTCCTCTTCCTTCCAACCCAGTAAGTTTTGCAGTCGCATGCCAAGTCTAGTCTATGGTCTTGAACTTAAATTTACCTTGACAATAATTATTTCTGRTTTTGTCTAAATAATTTTATGATAATCAGAGCAAAAGTTCCAAGCGTGGGGGAAATATAAATTTTATTAAATTTGAGCTGTTTATATAGTATATCCCTTACGTTCTTATAACCTGGAAATGATTTTTTTCCCCCTTGGGCATTTCGGCGATTAACAGGTCAATTGAAAAATCCTTATCY
Organism: Bactrocera latifrons; assembly: GCF_001853355.1. Lineage (NCBI taxonomy): Eukaryota > Metazoa > Arthropoda > Insecta > Diptera > Tephritidae > Bactrocera > Bactrocera latifrons. Next base: position 1,441,356 of record NW_017536296.1, on the reverse strand, counting down.
TGACGCATTGATGTAGCTACTTGAATTAAATTCAAATGATTTTTAGTTAGCCCTACCATTCCAAAGGCGCGTGTACAAATTTAACAGCTGTGAGAGCATTAGCTTGTGAATTATATCATTAAGAGTGAAGTAACTTTTGTTATTTAAAAAAAAAAAAAAATGGACAAAACTTAATTTCGTCTGATGATAAAATATAACCTTTTGACAGAAAAAATACAGTTTAAGCAAAAACATAGCTTGATGATGAGTTTCTAAACACTGCCCCAGGGAAATTAACCATCAAGGAGTGCTATGCAAAGTTTAGACGTGGTGAAACGAGCAGCAAACAACACAGTGGACGCCCAAAAGAGTTGTTCCAACGAAAACTTCAAAAAAGTCCACAATAATAATGATCGTAAAGTTAAGTTATTCGAGAGAGCGGGTACTCTTAAGATATCAAGTTATTTGCACATAATACCATTAATGAATACTTCGGTATGTGAARCCTCTGCACAAAGTGGGTGCCGTGCTAGCTCAAATTTGACCGAAAACAAACACGAGTTGGGACTCTTTATTTGAMCTGTTAGCTGTCTTACAAACTGAMCGTTTGGAATCAAATGTTCATTTGATGATATATCTTCAAGAAATTTGGCATAGACTATTGTCTAAGGCAATAGTAAAATCTTTTAAGAAATTTGTCGAACCAMCATAGCACATAGCTGTCATATAAATTCACTGATCCAAAACAAATCTTTATACRAGTATGTTGAAATTTTTATTTTAAAAGATATCAAATCTTGTATTTAAACTTAGTGTAGRATATTTAGGCTTCGGTGCAACCGAAGTTAACTTTTTTCTTGTTTTTAATTTCTGTTGTCGTTTTACTAATCGTATTTTGTTTTGTATTAAAATCTGAATAAACATGGATATAGTTACATTTTTATTGATGACAAAGATCTGTGTTTATATAATATAAGCCATATTTATTTTGACTGCGTCCACCTTACAAATATACGCAAGTATAGCATCGCATTAGCATATTGGCATTAGTAGTAAAGTCCGAGTTCGGCTTAAATAATTTACTAACAATGCTTTGTAAATTGTTTTTCCTTCCGCTAACTGACAAAGCTGCATCGGTGTAAATAGAATTTAGTATAAAACATTCAGAATAATATTTTTAATTACTACACATCGATTTGTAGTTCTATTGAGCAATAATTTATGGTCCCTACCTCAAGGATAAAATTCACTACGCCACCGTCGCATCGCAAACTGCACAAAAGTATGGGGGAAAAAACACAATTTCTGTAGCTGTAAGGTACTGAAGGTCGTGAGACACGCAGCTAGGACACAGAAAAAGTGAAAAAATAGCTGCTCAAAAATTGACCTGTTTGTATTAAAAGTATGACATATGGTAGGCATCCAATACCCATTTCAAGTCGATTTGACTGCCATATGATTTGATGTTTGGGGTATGAAATAAGCCGTCGGTAGGCACCAACAGAAAAATCGAAGGCTGTGAATAGTCGAGCAAAAATTGCATAAAATTATCATCTAAATAGTAAAACTTTTTAACATAAATTTGACCCATTCGTCACAATAATTTATTTTCGTTTCCTCGGATCTATGCTTACAGCCTTGAAACAGACTATCCAATGACTGAATATCATGGAACTAAGTCAAAACTGTTCAAAAATCAAKGTTATGTTGAAAGTTTTCCTTTATTATCTAGGTGTCGTGCACGCCGAATTTCATCCGACCGGCCAAACTGTGAATAAAAAATACTATTTGAGTGTAATGCGTCGTTTGCGCGAAACTATTCGTATAATGGGCCGACAATATTGATTTTAGCACCCCGATAATGCAATCTCACGTTTTTTTTTTTTTGTTTTGTTGCTCTAGTTGTAGACTGACTTGCAAAGTCAACAAGCGTGATTATTTTGGTGGAAAGACATTTCGAATTAAATTGAAAATTAAGCCAAGGAAACAAGACAGAACCCACAGGGAATCGAATCCATAGTGGGTTACAGCTTCACAGTAATATACAATGCCAAAAAATTCAGTGATAAGGCAGGGAGACGTGCGGGAAAAGTACCCCGAAAAGTATTTTTCTTGAAGAAGAAGCATGTGCTTGCCAGAATAAAGTTTGCAGAAAATCTATCAACTAACCAATTACAAAAATGACGAAATGTGTGTGCTGGCTACAACCAAGCATAGCATATCATTCATTATTAATRCTTTTAAACATGGTGGTCTGTGCATTATGTTATGGGCTTTTCGGCTSTTTTTGGGTGTTTCGAGGGCTGRAAAAKTCGTTGGTATAAGTGTAYTACATCTGGTGAAGATTACTTTGAAAGCGGCAAAATAAATATTGATGGATAGTTAAATATTTTGCATGTTTTGTCACAAACCTTTTGAAGGAGGTTATGCTAGCATTTTCCAACTGGGAATTGCCACTAAAAGGGATCTATGAGCAGGATAACGACTGAAAACATACTACCAAACCAGCTGAGTAGTGATTGGCATCAGAAAGAGTCGAGGTAATGTCCTAGTCAGCGCGGCCACTACAATTTAAAAATCAAATTAAAACTTAAGGGGAAATGTTAAGAGGTTAGATGGGTTATGGGTTTCAAAAAATTTAACTACTACACCTATCTTCATGAAATATTACACAGGTCT
>NW_017536296.1:1427029-1438642 GCF_001853355.1 Bactrocera latifrons | reverse complement strand
TTTTTTTTTTTTTTTGTTTTTTATATGAGCGCATCTTTTTTCCGACGGGTCACCGGAATTGGCGTCACAATGGCCGAATTTTAAATATTTTTTTCCAAAAATTTCAGAATTTCTTTGTTGTTGAAAAAARGTTGTTGTTGTTTCTTTTTAACCCGAGGAAACCCATGTAACCCCTTAAACGAGTTGTAGCAACAACAAATCCATCAAGAAGAACACAACTTTGGCTAAAGGACATATCGACAGCAATCAACGTCGGGCTTTACAACCAAATATTAATCGAAAAGATTTACTATATGAAATTTTAATTTTGAATCACACCAGCACCACTATTTTCATGACCACAGCTKTATATGTATATTCTATATATAATATATCTCTTACAAGTCTGCCTTTCAACTTATGCATGCCACCATGCAACATAATAACTTTGCGCTCACTCTGCAAATCCGAAAGCGGCAACAGTATTTTTATGGCTTTGTGGCGAATCAATCAGAAGTCAATCACTTTTACACGACTACAAGCCCGGACGTTGCTGACCGAACGGACAAAGGCTTGAATTTACTTATGTACTACATACATCTACATATAAGTTTGTATGAATGTCTTTATGTATGCATGTATGTGTATGTTCACATTCACCGACTGATTGACTGACTTTATTCACCCTCTACTAAACTGCAGGCCCAAACTTATTTACTTTTTCTACAAATACGTTTATATACATACATTTTCCATGCTGCCATATACTTATGTACATACCGATATGCGCATACATCTATGTACATATGTATTTGCTGTTTGCATGAGATTTACTGTGTTTTTTTTTTTCAATTTTTTTTTCAATTTTGTGTGCGGTGCGCCTTCACTGTGAAAAATTATAATAACATAATTGCAAATTGGATAAAATGAATATCGGCAACACGGTAATTTCGTTGTTCAAGGTTTTGTTTTTACCATTTTTCTTTTTCTTTTTTACTTGCACATGACCCACACACACACCGACAAACAAACACACACCGCTTGGCTACTTAACGCTCGCGTTGAATCAAAAAAAAATTTCGTTGAAAATAAAAGCGAATTTTTTCGAAAGCAAATTATACGTTAATAAGATGAAATGTCTGGTGACCTTGAAAGAGAAATGCAGACAATGATGCCAATTAAATTAACCGTCATAGAGTCGGTAGGCGCAACGTGTGTGTGTGTTGCTGTTTTGTCTTCGAGTTCTTAGCAAAAAGTGATGGCATGAGTTTGTCTCGCGAAAGGCTACGTGTGTTTGTGTGTGTGGGCTTGAGCTTTTATGAAAATAATTTTAGGGTTTCTGCTATTAAATGTTTAGCTATTGGGCTATTAAGAATTTTTGTGTAATTATTTAAGGACATATAAATATGTACAYACATTTATAGTTTCACAGGGAGTATGCTATAGTGTAAAGTTTTTAAGACATATCAACCAAGTGGCAAGGCTTATTTAATCGCTTTTTTCGGTTAGTACTTTTATGAAAGGTTTTACAAGAATGGGGTTAAATTGAGTCCAGCAATCAAAAAACATACCTCATTATAACTTCACAACTGAGAACATTTGAATCCGTTACTGTGACAAAATTTAAAAAAAAAATTGAAATAATCGTGATTCAACCGTAAAGAGCAAAATGTGTATTCAAACAAGAAAAAAAGTAAATTTCGGTTGCWCTGAAGCTAAAATATCTTTCACAAATAAAATGTTTYAATCGGTTTTTATAACCCCTGTACGCTATAGTGATCTGATCTGAACCACTTCTTCGCAGACGTTATCAGTGTCTAAGCTAATAGTCCATGTCAAGTTTCTTAAAGATACACACCTGTTCATAATAGTTRCACGATAAAACTTAGTACTCTCAACAGTTTAAAAAACTTTGGATGGGCTGTATGCCACAAGTTATGCTGTAAGTTTAATTAAGGTAGTATGGCAGCGTCCTTTCTAAGAGAATGAAGCATATGATCCCCCAAGTTTATGCATGTGTCCGTTTTGCGTGAATTCTCAGAAAAAAAATTGCTCAATATAATAGTTACACATAAGTGAACTTAGCTTTTTGTGAAAACAAAATTAGTTTTATCCAGTTTTTCAAGTTTTTTTTTATCTGAATTGGTAAGTTTTCTTTCATTAAAGCTCAAAATGCAGCAGATAAATTAAATTATTTTATAATCAGATGGGTCGGAAGTCACATTGCACTGTTGAAGAAGCCCGGCTGGTTTCAAACCTCAGAAAGTATGGAAAATCGAATTTAATGGAAATTTCTCATAATTTTGTTAAAAATGCTTTAGAGCGAAAATCTAGTAGGGAGACTCGTGGAAGGCCCAAAAAAAAACGAGTACAGTTCTTGATCGCCACATTGYAACTCTACGTAAAAACGACCCATTCAAGTCGCCGAAGGTGATAGCAGCAGAAATTGGAAATGTAGTAAGTGCCCAAACAGTTCGCAGGCGTTTGCAAAAGGCCAAGCTACCAGGACGTATAGCCAGGAAAGTTCCATTAATGCGATCAAAAAATTTAGATATGAGGTTAAATTTTGCAAGAAGTTATTTAGATTGGTCAGGACCTGAGGGAACAAAAAAGTGGAGAAACATCTTATGGAGCGATGAAACGAAAGTAAATTTGTTGGGAAACAATTGTGAGAGAAATGTGCGTCGTCCAAAAGGAAATGAGTTTCACTTTCGATTCACAAAAAAAAAACTATGAAGCATGGAGGTGGAAACGTCATGGTGTGGGGATGTTTTTCTTGGTATGAAATAGGTCCTTTATACCTTACAACTAACAAAATGACAGCGTTGGAGTACAAGGAAATACTTGAAAATGTCATAATACCCTATGCTGAAGAAAACTTACCATTACGTTGGGTATATCAGCAAGATAATGACCCGAAACATACCTCCAAACTGGTTAAAAAATATTTTGAAGAGAGTAATGTTAACGTTTTAATTGGCCAAGCCAATCCCCGGATTTAAATCCAATAGAAAAGGTATGGGGAGAACTAAGAAAAAATTTGGCGAGTCAATCTTTCTCTAATAAAGACCAGTTATGGGAGTGCATACAAAAAACTTGGTATGAGATACCTAAAGAAACCTGTCAGACTTTAATCAGTAGTATGTCCAAACGAATAAATAAAGTAATCCAGAATAATGGTGGATATACTGGCTATTAACTGAGTAATGTTAAATATACAAAATAATTGTTTTATTAAAAGTGTACCTATTTTTTTGAGCAAGTTTATTTTACCTACGAAATGTTTTTAGATCTACATTTGTTTGTTTTGCTTTTTTTTAAATGAAGTTTATTCAAATAATCTTGTAAATATTTGAAAAATATAAGTACGTTTGCGTTTTTCTTAAAAATTTAAATAAAACTTTTTTACCTGAAAAAGTCTTGTGTAATTATTATTTTGAGCAGGTGTGTATATCTATCAGTTTTTGTGGCAAAAATGTCTGCAAAATTACGGTACGATATTTCAAAAACTGATGATCAATACGACTTAGCTCGTTATGCTGACTTTGACAGATCGTGGCSGCCATGTTTGTTTACGGATTTATTTCAAAATTTATACGTGATATCATCATATTACGGTTCACTTTGCTACAACGCTTGGAAATTGTTCAAGATTATTACGGAAATTTAAATTGTCCAGGAAATCTGAAAATCCGAAAAATCATATTCTCAGAGCAGGCTCTTTTCCGGCGTAATGGAATCGATCACAAACAAAATTGTTATGTGTAAGCCTCGTTTGGCTCAGGAAAAGCAATTGAATCCCTAAAATTGAACTTTTGGTGGGAATTATGATATAGCGTCATAATCAGGCCTTATTTTCGACGAAATTACGCTGGAAATATGGTTACCATCAATATATACATATGTATACTATAACATGATGTTGACGGACGCTTTCCCCAGAATTTGATGACATCAACGCAGATGATCTCTATTTTCAACAAGACAATACTCGTCTAAACCTGAACCTGCCTGACATTAATTCCAATGGGTTATCGAAAAATCAAAGCCTTACGGCATTCAACCAGCAACGCTCAAGGATATCGAAGACAACATTCAGCGCATTACAGCCGAAAATCCAGTCGAGATATTACACCGGGTCATCGAAAATAAATGATGGAGATATGCAAACGTAGTCGTCATGGTCATTTGGCCGACATTTTGTGCATTTGTGTTTATTTTAACATCACCTCGTTTTTGCTGTCAGACGCTTTATGTTTTATAGAGTATTTGACGTTTTTTCTGCATGACAATTTAATAAGCCTTATCGGCGTATAAAAGGCGAATTTTAGAAAATTAAAAAATTAGAAAACTACAGTATTATTTGTTTGAAATTTTAAGCGTAGATTTATGCAAGTGATAAAGGGTGATCCAAGTAGAGAAACTTTTTTCAATAGTCTTTTTTTACAGATCACGCGTGAGTTGTGCCAAACTGTCATGTAATTTCTATTCAATATTGTTTGGCATTTCATCATGGAAAGACGTCGTCTGAACGTTTGCAAATCGTTCAACTATATTTCGAAAATTCACGCTCGCATCAACTCGCACTAACGTATGAAACGACTTGGCGCCTTTTACCTAGAGATCTTAAATTGAAAGCGTACAAACTACAGCTCGTAAAACCGATTGACCTTCCCAAGCGACATCGCTTCGCTCTAAGGGCTCTTGAAAGTTTCCAAGAATATCCAACATTTTCGAGCCAAATTTTGTCCAGCGATGAGGCCCATTTCTGACTCAACGGGTATGTAAACAAGCAAAATKTCCGCATTTGGGACCAAGAGCAAGCAGAAAAGATTCAAAAGCTGCCATTTTATCTAGAAAAACCACAGTTTTGTGTGCTTTGTGGGCCGGTGTAGTCATCGGTCTATATTTCTTCAAAATATCAATATAATATATTTCTTCAGCATATTGTTTCAAGAAGACGGCGCTACTTTCCACACATCGGTGAGCAGATAATTTCACGATTTGAGCTGGTCGGTTGGCCACTAAGACGGTGCAATATCACACCGTTAGAGTGTATTCCTGTAGGAATATGTAAGTCTAAATCCCGCTTCGATTCAGGCCTTGAAGATAAAGATCACCTGTTAACAGTCGATATAATATTCGAGTAATCACTGTAGCAAATTAGGAAAATGCTGTAGCAAAATATTGAAATGTATCAAACGAGGAAAAAGCGTTTAAGGATAAACTGATTGATCTGAATGGTTACGTTTTAGAAGACTGTAATTCGTACCGCTGTTCCAAATCAACTTACCTATTTAAATGCTTATGTTGTTCGGATTTATACTATAAGAAATAAATGGTGAGGCATTAAAGAGCTATAAACGGAAGCTTTCTTATTACTTGGTAGTATTTTAGCTTTAAATGGGTATTACATGTTCCGAATGATCATCATTGGAACAGAATATGACGCTTAGATGCCTTACCGCAAGCATACTTTCGAAGCCTCTTTATTAGTGTCCCCTCAGTGGCTATAATTTTTTTTTCAAAAAAATTATTCCTCCAGGACGTAGAGTCTTCTGTCAGGAGCTCTCTGCTGACTCCAGTTTCAGAATAGCTAACCACTATAATGTGTTTCAAACGGAGGTGTTTGCCATCAAGATAGCGCTAAATGTAATACTCCGAAGGGCAGTTTCCTTCAAAGAGCTGTGCATTCACTCCGATAACCTAACGATTATTCTGCGAAACCTGTTAAGGAGTGCATGATCTTATTAGCAATAACTTCCAGCTACTTCCATATTAGACTTGAATGGTTGCACGGTCGCAGCGAGAGCTTCGAAGTGAACCGGAAACCGGAGATGAGTTTGCTAGGAAGGGCAACATTCCTCCGGTTTCAACCGATTAGAAGTCGGTTTTCCGATGTCTTTGAACCTTCGGTGAGTTTAGTAGTTGCTAGTCAACAACTAGTATTAAAGTGAGAGCGATATCGCTCTACCCCAGAATGAATAACTGGTTCGAAGCAAAGTCAAATTCGCATCAATTGTAGGGGTTCTGGAGTTAATGGGCACTGTATAATAGTTTTGCAAGCGGTGCGGCTAGTTATTATGTCGGACGCTTTATACCAAAGCTGTTTGGAGGATAGAATTATCTCGTCACTTCTCCCTCTATTGCCCTGCTTTTGCCAGACTGAGGTTGAAGTCTCCTGGTAGACAAACCTTTGGCGAACCGGWCAAAGTCGCTGTGACTAGTGAATATGATAWARTARATTTGTGGTAAACTCAAAACGCTGCGTCGATCTCTGAGGATCTGTTGGCTCACGTTTAGAAGTTTAYAGGCAARTRAGATCCATYGATTTTAGACCAACCCTACGACCTAACCTATATTATATATAGTATTATAAGCTTCCCATAAAATGTTCCACTTCAAAATCACGTTTARCAATTCAACAACAATAACAATCAGCTTCCGTTATTCACACATTCCAACGAGGTGTTAATATAAAATATATGTGATCAGCGCTGATTGAGGTGTCAAAGTTAATATGCGACTATGCTGCCATAAATAAGTACACAAAAAAAAAAATAAAAAATACAACAATAACTGCGCAAAATGTGCCGAAATAAATATTAAGTACCGAAGCGTAATTCATAAATAGTAATTTACGTTTCAAAACAAACGAAATTGGCATATCAACAGTGCCAAATGGCAAATGTGTACGGAACGAGCCGAGTATGAAACGAGAGAGGAAGGGCTAGTAGAGCAAGAGGCAAGAAGTAGCGGATAACAATAGTAAAACCGTAATTTAGGTATGTAAGGGCGCATTAACAAAACACGTGCCCAAGTTTAACACACTGCCAAAAGCAGCTACTCAACGCAAACAGCTAACGGCGGAGCTACGTAGTGCTGGCTKTGTCGAACAGGGTTGTATTTGGTCGGTTCAATTATAATTTCAGTATTTGTATTAAGGTTTTTGTATGTAATTTTGTGTGTAAAGAGACCRTAACACAAGGTTCAACCAGCCTCGAAACCAGTTCGATGCCATATTTACATATGTTTGGACTGGACTTTGGCAACTACCTACTACACTCTCATACTCGTGGTGTATAATTACAGGCGCTGCACATTGTTGCCCCGCATATAGTGCCTCAGGACGAGCAGATGATGCCCACACAACCATTGCACAGCCCGGCGGCTCTAAGCAGGTCTTCGTAAATCTTACGCCGCCTGGCATTCTTACTTTTTGCTCTGTAGCGGTATTGAATTTTTTCGTTTTTGTTATAATGAGCTGCGCCTCATTGCTTTTATTCTAGGTTTTATATATCGCTCATCATCATCTGGCACCTTCAGCGGAACGCAAATGTGAGCATATTTTTTATGCACAACACAAACAGTTTTTTAGGACCAACTAAACTGGAATTTCTATTATATTACACACATATTTTATTGGGTGTGTCCTGTGCTTCTTTTTTCCATGTCGGCGACGATTTCCGGCGCAGCTAAGGTTACACAATACCCACACCAATACCAGCAACGGTGTTGTCGTTATCGCTGTCGCTGTCGCTGTCGCTGTCGCCTGCCAGTTGGATCCTTTTGCAACTTCCAAGCAGTGAAATAACGACGCTCATATTGCACCACTAGAGCATGTTGCACAATAACAAGCGCAACGCGCTTAGCACCCCTAGCAACCAAGCAAAGTAGCGACGTCCATGTGCGACAACAACGAGTGCCGAGTTCCGCCTTCCGTTTTGCAACAATTCACCAACTCATCGGTCCGCTGTTGCGCCTCTTGCACTGCTTCTTCTTTTCGTCTTTTGATTTTTGCGTTCTTCCTTTTTTATTTGTTTGCTTGTCGCTTGTGCTCGGCTGGTTTCTGCTTGTTGACGTCTTGAGAAGTGCTCAAGCATTGTTGAACGCGTTTGTAGGCAAAACGTCGAACAATGGCTGGCATTGTTGCGCAATATCCTTGCGATCCAGCGTAAGAGTGAAAATCAGAAGCAGTAATGGGCGTCTGAAGGTGTACAGGGTGCTTGTACAGCAGTGGTACAGGGTACATATAGTCATTCACTGCATCGCAAAAAATTCGTATATATTGACAATAATGTCAAAGCTTTTTAAACTTGCTCCTAATTGTAGGCAACACTTAATGTGTCAATGGAAAAACTTATGGATCCAAAGAGGATTAAACCGAGGGTTAATGAAGAATCATATATCGCGTAAAATAGCTTGGATTTAGTGCAACGCAGACGAGGGTGCTGCAGATATGTGCGAATACTCCACTTCCCACAACTACAGGATGCCGTTTAGATGTGTCCTGTCGAACCCCTATATGGTGGGACGTAAATGCTTCCGGTTAAGGAATAAACGCACTCCTGAATAAGCAGTCTCCACAGACATACTTTCTCAGACAGCATCCCTGCTGTCGTCTGCTTTAAGCGGAATCTCCTCTTGGGATCATTTAAAGGTCATGCCTTGATTGCGACGACAACATCGAACAGTGCGTTAACTAGACGCAACAAACTTCAGACACGCACATACCATTAACCCTTCACCGACTGCACCAACGTATTCGTAGTCAAACTATATCCCATTGCGAACGAGTTTAAGTTGTCGCGAAAAACTAAAGTCCTGGAACTTCTTTCTGATCCATGATTGTAACGACCTCTTTTACGGATAATATCCAATGAACCACACTCATCTAATACCTATCTCCTCGTGGAAACAGCACGTTTCCTGGGTTCGCCATTGGATGACTTCGTTGATATAAGAAATAATAAAATAGTTATGTATGTGGCATATAGAAATGATCAGAATTAATAGTGTCAGGAAAGTTCGTTTGAAATTACTCTTTTGATTACGTATACGACTATCTGACTAGATTTAACGCATATTACTGGATTTCATGTCTACCAAAATTTGTAAACGACCAAAGTTCGAAAGTAAACATTTTTGGGATGAAAAACTTTACTGAAGCATAACCTTAGTAAGAAACTTTGGCCATTCCTTTAATAATATCGCATTGAATGGAAAGATGATTAATACCAGACTTTCATTATAAACCTACATCCTTTGGGTCACATTAAAAGTGGTCGCCCAAAAATGTTCAAATTCATTAGCACACCAAAATTTATCTAAAAAATGATGTAATTCTCGGATTAATTTTTGTAATCCACTGCCAAATTCCAAATATTTGTCGACTTGTTGGCTTTGTTCTCGATAACTAGTTGAAGAGAAGGTTAAGTTAAATATTATTAGCAGATTTTGTAGACTATAGAAATTTCCTTAAGCGCTTAATTTCTATTCCCACCAAATTGGTGGGATTAAGTCTTTTTCCGTACAACTTCTGCTGGCATTCGGTAAGATCTKCTACCAGTCGACGTGGACGCCGATAKGGCRATAGCCTGTTAAAAACACCAAAACTAGGTTGAGACTYGYCTTACCGAAGCTAAAGAGCTCACTTGTTGACTGATGATCGATTTTGGGGGAAAAAAATCATGCGAGGATCATACATTAACTCATGTATGGGTATCCCAAGTATCCAGTAGTGGAACACATGAAAAGAGTGGAACAACGACCTTTCCACGTTCTACTGATAGTGGGGTTAGGATGCCTTTCCTTGCCAGCTCGTCAGCATTTACCTGCGATTTCGCTAGTCTTGTCTTATCACAAAGTGATAACGGGTTAACATCTTTAACCTGCCTTGAACGTATTCTTAGTGACCTCAAGGATAGTCCCGCAAACCTGCTATTAAAGTGAGTCATCACTTCTCTGAAAGATGTTGCACTCCGGAGCARTAAATCTAWCGCTAACCACTACGCTAATCAAGTACTTTGAGCTGAAGTTGCTAGATTATATTCGACAATAAACCCCTCCAAAAGCCTTCCTCCAAACTTTAATCCATTTGTAAAAACGAGCTCAACCGTTCTCCAAAAAGAGTTTCTACGCACTCCAGCGTTTTAAATTTAGACAAAATTAAAGGGGTTCACATCGAACGATATCATTGCTTTGCAACAAATCTTTACAAGAACAAAATTGAAAAAATATTCACAAATATTTCTCCTCTTTTGAACACTGTCACACACAYGCCAATGACATTTAGAGAATGTTGTCGCTGCTCTCGTTTGCCGCAATCCCACTACAGCATTGCCTGCTAATACTTGTAGAAGAAAGGCATGTGTTTCGGTGACCCTTGTGGCACTGCAACTTCTCGTTCTTCTTTGTTCTGTTTTCGTCAATTATTGTACTTAGGTGTAATTCAGCATTTGCAACATGGACACTTGAGCTGATTTCTGCACCCTTTGGCCGCTTTCGTTTGCTTTGTAATGCGCTCCCGTTATATTTGTGTATTTCAATCCTACAATTGGCCGAAACAGTTAAAGGTGCTCATGACGATTGCAACAAACTCTTACAATTGCATATACTAATACATACAAAGTTTGTTTGATTACGTGTTACCATGACATGCCTTACGTAATGCCACACCCTTCATTCCGCCAACAAGCTGCAGCAACGCACCTTTTGGGTGTTTCCACAACACGATCTCTTCTAAATCTGATCTGTGTAAAGTTGTTTTTTATTGAGTCTGTTTGTGTTTTTGTAATTTGATTTTGACTGCAACAATGCATGCTACAGGGTGCAATCAGATAACCAACGGCATATGTTGCAGTTTCCGGCAGCAGCCGATTGATAGCAATCAATCAGGTATATTTTTATGAAATTACAGTTGTTGTAATGGATACAGCAATAGCATATGATTAAAGAGGTTCAAAGTTCTAAGATAAGTCTTTGGTGTTGTAGTAATTAAATTCAGTAATTAATTAAGATTACAGTATTTAATTAACATTCAGGCTGATTTCGTCGATCTTTTTTTTAAAGATTTTCTCAGATACGACATCCAAAATAGGGTCCATAGTTCTTACGTTTTCACACGAGTACCCTGAATAGGGTACATGATATTTGCCACGCAGTTTGTAAAACCCAGAAGGAAATTTCGAAAACCTAATAAAATATATATGTATATACTTGAATATTGTAACAAAAGAGCCGGAACCCGGAACACGGACTTTGTAAATATAACCCAAAATATTTAATTATTCATAAATATTTACTTTGTCTATTTGTCCACTCCTTGAAATACTTTATATAAGCATTTCATGACCTTCAGCGAGTTTTGTTTTATCCCTTCGATCGACTGAAAACGGCTTTAACGGAACGGCAATTTCAGTTTGGGGAACAAGCAGAAATCCGACAGAGTCAAATCTGGTGAATAACGCGGTTGATCGCTGGTATTCATTGCGTTTTTATACTCTCGCAACAAAGTTGCTAAAGAGAGTATTATAGTTTTGTTCACATAACGGTTGTTTGTCCTAAAACTAAAAGAGTCAGATATAGGGTCATATGTACCAAAGTGATCAGGGTGACGGGTACAGTTGAAATCTGGATGTTTGTCTGTCCGTCCGTCCGTCTGTCCGTCCGTCCGTCTGTCCGCCCGTCCGTGCAAGCTGTAACTTAAGTAAAAATTTAGATATCATGACTACACTTGGTACACGTATTTCCCGGCTCCATAAGAAGGTTAAGTTCGAAGATGGGCAAAATCGGCCCACTGCCACGCCCATAAAATGGCGAAAACCGAAAACCTATAAAGTGTCATAACTAAGC
>NW_017536296.1:1414569-1426393 GCF_001853355.1 Bactrocera latifrons | reverse complement strand
TTTTTTTTTTTTTTTTTTTTTTTTTTTTTTGATAAAACTGAATCACCGTAAACATTTTCCAACAAATTGCCATAGATGCTCTCTAAAGAAATATAGCTAAAAAATGGCGTCGTTGTGAATTTCAAGCGTTTTTCTATAATTTATCACTTCATTTTGATGAATTCTTGTGCAATCTTGGTAGCAATCTCCATTAAATTTGCGCCCGTTGTCAGATGCTCATAACCAAATTCAGAACGCCCTTCTGATTCCACCAACCACTGAAGTTATCCGGCTTTGCCGTTGATTTCACGCGTTGGTCAGATTTCACTTATGATTTTTGCGTTTAAGATTGTCACAATGGATCCATATTCCATCACCAGTCACAATCCGTTGCAAAAACGACATTTTTTTTTAGCGTTTTAACAACAATTTCCTTGATTTTGAATGATTCCGCCTTCTTATTAAATTATGTGATTAGATATCTTTGGATCAGTTCTAAATAAAACATATTTTCACGTAATCGGTTCGGTAAAGTACYCCCCCCCCCCCCCCTAGTTAGAAAGCTACTAATTAATCACTGCCCAAACAAGGTTCACTTAGTTACTTGTTTTAGAAGTTGCGTAGAAGAAGACGGTATGTAAATATCTTAACATTTCAACTTTGGATTTTACATTTCAGACTACCGGGGGAACTATGAGCAGTGAGTACAAAACGCCTAAACTGATATTTGATAGATCAACTATAAACTTGATGGCTCCACAAAGAACAGCCTTTAACAGTCCACTATAATTTCCTTATTTAGAAAACACCCAAAGACCCTAACCTAATCGTTTGGCTCAAAGCGCACCAATAATTTTTCATCAGAATGTGGGAAATAACCAAAAGTTTGAAGAGTTCATTAAGAAACACTTAAAAGACTTTCTGCGTAAGATTTGTGGTTCTTTGCGGCAACGACGAATATCGTAGTCGATGGAACGATGAGCTGTATAAGCTATACGACGACATTGACATACTTCAGCGAATGAAGAGACTAAAGCTAGATCATATCGTCCAAATGGATGAAAACACTCCAGTTCTGAGAGTATTTGACACGGTATCTAAAGGGTGTAGCAGATGAAGAGTAAGACTTCTGCTCCGTTGGAAATACCAGGTGTCGAATGATCTGGCTACACTTGGAAGCTCCAATTGGCGCCAAAAAGCGGTTAGGAAGATCGACTGGCTGCCTGTTGTAAACTCGGCTATAAACGCGTAAGCGGCGTCTACGCCAATAAAGAAGAAGAATTTAGATCTGTCAGAGAATCGAGTCTATTTACCAGGATTTGACCGTGAACTATAACCGTTTAAGGGCATTTAGCACTGATATTTGAGAGTATTGCTACAGCAAACGACATCTGTTAGGGACATTATGTCAAGGGTTCACAAAGAATACGTGGTATTTTKGTGCCGAGTTCTATACTATCCGTTAAGACGTGCTCAACAAAAATGGTTTTCATTTTAATTTCTTATAAAAAGTATGCATTAAAAAATCTTTTCCCAATGCAAACTTTATTGAATACTTAATTGTAACAGTCGCTTTTACCATTAAGTAATTATTTCAATAACTGTGATTAATTGCTGTATAAAATGTTATTAAAATTGTTATTAATTTATTAAAAATTCTTTTTATTTCAACGCACTATTTAATTCTGTTAGTGGCTAGTAATACTATAATAGTCATTTCACTACTAAGACCTCATATAATATTAAAGCAGCGTATTAAACTAGTGGGAAAATCTAGATGCTATTAGAAGCTTTAACACACAAATGATCCCTATGCTAGTGCTGAATGCACTTTAAGATATGGGCCTGTCGAGGAGCACCCTTTATTAGACAAATTCCGTCTGGCGTTGATCGGATTTTGAAGGCGAAATGCTCGAATTACTCATCGAAAATTGGACTAAAAAAATGGACCATCTGAGACCTTCATGATGCTAATAAATATTCCCCATTATGTTTGAAGGTTTTGTGATTTTTCTTTAAAACAGTAGCGAACCTCAAAATKGATCACCCTTCAATTKTTATTATGTCTAACAGAATATGACCAAAAAATATACATATGTGATATTTAAGTATATTACAAAACCTTGCCAACTTATGGGGCACAAAAAGAATTTTTAAATACAATCAAATAATAAAAAATAATAATTTCACATTTAATTAATGGCAAATAGTTGATTAAAAATTCTTAACTAAATTGAGTATTTATACTATTAGCAAATTAACTGACAACTTTTGCATTACAGTGAATACTTTGTTATCRAACTAAGCTCAGTGAAATTATACATGATAGATTTATTTTCGATGCGTGTTTATTACTTCAAGTGTCGCGAAACGAACAAACAACTCTCATGAATTCAATTGATTGATATAATCAAACAGAGCTAGCATATTAACCGTTTATACCAGTTTACATATAATTGAAAGGTATGCTCTTGTTGCGCTTACAATGGTTTGCAAAGGAAGAGCGACAGCTTTCAAACATAGTAAGCGTGGTAGTAGCGAATCGAACATGTCTGCACATGATATAACATATAAACTTGCGTAATAAAAGTAATTTTTATCTGTATGTGATCTTTTGAAATAAGAAAATTCTTGTTCTTAGAAATAATAATTTCACGAAATGATTCAGAGGCAGTATATCGATAAACACGATAATAGGGGCTCAAAATGCCGTTGGAAAARGCAGATGAGTAGCCACTGCTCTATAGGTCATTGTGTCATAACTGGAAAGAGCCCGGAACATAAGAAATATGTGGTTGGGACATTCCTAGACATTGAGGGAGCATTCACTAATGTGCAACAGAAARCGTCATCAGTGCTGTGGAATGGTTTGAGGTCATATCGCACCTCAAGCATTTCATAAATTCTCTTCACTTCGACAGAACTGTCGTGGGGGAGTATTCAAGTGTACGTGCACTACGAAAGGGTAATAGAGGCACCACGTAAGGAAATATATTTTTAAATTATATTTTGCTTTGAACTAGTAAAATGTGTTTTACTAGTAATTTATTACCTCAATAAAAAAAAATCAATTTTTTATGACAAAAAGTACAAATATCATAGACCYCACTGTACTTTGGAAATTATTTTCAGTATAAAAGTCTTACTTTTTCATTTTTATAACAAACCCCATTTGGTACGAAGGCAGWCAACATTATTGAATCCTCTCCGCGGCGACAGCATGGCGCCACAGCAGGAAGCGTTTGGCGCGAGATCGAAACTTTGTGCAATCGATGATCTCTGCGCTATTGAGCATCCGTATCAACGTTATCTCGGCCTTAAATATGTAGAATTTAAGCGTGTGAATGGACGTTTCGTAATACCGAAATCAAATATACTAAACTTTTGGCTATTTCTGGCAGTGGTGGACTGCACGGGTAATGTCATTAAGACTGCCATAGCCATCAACAATAGGGATATCACTAAAGCACAGGAAGTCTTCGCCGTTTTCGGCATGGGCTTGGTAATGACGATGCGTGGCTTTATGTTGGGACTAAATCGTGGTAAACTCTTGAAAATGTACAATGCTATCGATCGTATATTTCCACGTAGCGAACATTTACAGCAACATATGGAAGTCGAGAAAATGCATAATTATATAAAAAAGCGTTTCTTCTACCTTCATACGTTTTTGACAATTTCCGTGTGCGGCTTCATCTCTATGCCGTTTGTGAAATTTATGGCATTTCACGGCTTCAAATCAGAYGCGCCTGTGGGCGAAGAATTTCATGTGAATGCATCGTGGTTACCGTTTGGCGTTAAGGATAAGGTTTCGACTTATCCCTATATCTACTTGTATGAACTGCTATTAGCGACGGCTGCGTCCCATATGCTAGTTATTTGGGATCAAGTATTTGTGATTTTAATTTCACAGTTATGTATGTATTACGAGTATTTGGGTAAACTTTTGGCGGAAATGAATGTGCAGGATGCAATGGATCCCGCAAAGGCGGATGGAGTCTACAAGCAGCTACACGACTACATATATATGCATCAATATCTCAATAGGTATGTGTTTAACCATATGATTATATAACTTCGTAGATCTTATAGTTTCATACAACTTTAGTTTGGCCACCGAATTGAATGACTTGTTTAATTTTTCAATATTATCCTCGGATGCGGGCATCGCTATATCCATATGTTTCAATGTGGTTCTAATTACCGAGGCTAAAAACAATTTGCAAATCATAAATTATACTATACCATTATTCGTTGAGGTTTGGTTGATCTACGATGCCTCCAAGTGGGGTACCATGCTGGAGACAGTGGTGAGTATAACCCTTGCCGATTATTGCTCTTCTGTAGATGCAAATTATGTAATATGAACTTGTGAAACATGTAAATTACGTAATATGAACTTGTGAAACAGACTGCCCGCATAAATGAGAGAATTTACGAACAGCAGTGGTATGACAGCTCGGTACGTTTTGGCAAATATACGTTAATGTGGATACAAAGCACGAATGAACCGTTCCGTTTAACAGTTTTTAATATGTTCTATGTTAATATGAAGCATTTTCAAGATGTATGTGCAACMTGCATTGCTTTACACTTAATTATATAATAATATTTATTTTTTTTTTCTGTTTAGATGATGATGTTAGCTTATCAATTGCTAACTTTTTTGAAGGCAAAGGGTTAAACAAAGTTATGGTTGGTTGGAATAACGAAATAACTTTTAATGTTTAAGTTTTGTTTATTCACAAAAATATTACAAAAATGTTGCACCAACGAATGTAGCTGAAATTTTGCAAAATTTTTCAAATAAAATATCTTGTTTGTTAAAAAAAAAAAATGTCGAACAAGCGCTCATGATACTCTTCACAGACTAAAAAAAACTAAATTTCGGAACAGAAATGGTAAGCAAAACGCTTTGCATGTGGGTTAGTTTCAATATTGGTTTTTATTCTATTCAATATTGGTTCGATTCTACTGATCTTAGAATGAGATTGATTACTCTGATCCAAAAAGTATTGTACTTAATCGCTTGGTAACTGCTTCCAACCACCCGTTTCACATATACGGATATCCACACCTATACCTGCCCTGGCCATGGACAACTACTTTAGTCGCAATAACTGCGGAATGGAAACGGGTAGTATCTCGTTGGCATCTTGTGGTATATAAATATACCTGTTAGTAGTCGAAATATCTCAATTAAAGAAACTAATTCATAATAAAAACATTAACTTCAACTACAACGAAGTAATAACAACCTCCAAAGGCRGATTCTTTTAAACAAGGTTTTTAAGTATCAATGGTAAGCAGAAAACCCTTCATCTAATCCACTCTGATAATAACCCTGAGCTTTCCAAAGTTGCGCGCAAGACTGATAAAGTGATGGTTACACTCCTCATACGAGCATCGAGTTACTACGTGATTAGATTGGTTTAGGTGCTTGACCACGGCAGTATTGAAGGAGACTGCAAGACTGATGAGCTGACTAGGGACAAGCTTCTTCTGGGGCCTTAACTTCTTCTATTCCAAGCGAGACCAGGTCCTTCTCCACATGGTCCTTCCAACGGAGTGGTGGTCTTCCTCTTCCTCTGCTTCCCCCAGCTCATTGTTGAATCGTAAGCGATATTCGCCATGGCCAACGCGCAAAATCTCAAAATCTCTTGCAGAACCTTTCTAGCAGAACACTAATAATGAGGGACTTCAAGAAGAGTTGTTCTTTGTTCGTCTAGAGAGAATTTTACTTTTCGAACCGACTCTCCACGATCTTCGTGTACACTCTCCGCTGCGGTTGCTATATTTTCTTCAATGCGCGCAGCACGTGGTCTCTTCGGTCGAAAGTTATGAAAGCCTATTTGGGACGCCGTGTCGCCGAAGCAAAAAAATTGATGGGATTTGTGGTGGCATATACATATGTAAGTATAATACCAAGTTTTATTCTTTTCGTTAAACCATGTTCAACAAAAATAGTTTTTCTGTTATTATAATTCCTCATAAAAAAATTAAATAAAAAACCTTCCTCCTCCTTTGTAACCTTTATTAAGTCACCAGTTTCAGCAGTCTGTTAGACAATTAAGTAATTAAATAAATAATTGCGATTAATTGCTTCATTTCAAAAACTGCTATTACAAAGATATTAATATATTAAAAATTCTGTTTCTGTATGAGAAATTTTTTTGAAAAAAAAAATTTTTTTTTCGAGGAAACGCATGTAGCCCACTATGCCACTACTGCGTGGTTTTTGTCTTGTGTGCTGGTGGCGAACCTTGCTAAAAGATCGAATACTCTCCATTGAAGAGCTCTTGGAATAATAATAATTTTTGCGGCTTTGGAAAATTGTATGCGGATTTTGTCGTTTTTTTATTAGAAATTTCTTCAGCAAGGAAATTGTTTTGCTTCAAGAACGTTGTCAGAAGATCACCAGTGGATCGGCTGTAGGCTTTCTTAGTAAAATCTCTGCGAATTGATTCGATAGTACTTTCGGTAGTGCTAAGAAATATTCATCGAATTTGGGATGGGTTAATTAAGGTTTTCAGCAGACACTTTCAGAAAACTCTCTAAACACACCAGTCTGTATATACATATGTCTTATACTTGCTTAGTTTTTAGAACATATATTTAACTACCTACAAACTTACATAGCGTCAGTTGGCAAGTTGTACGGTTGGCCGTCAGTCAGTCAGTTTGGTCCAACGAAATTGAAAACAAGTCACGTATTTGATTAAACATGGCCGCAATCATGTTAGACGGCGAATTGAATTTCCGTTCAACATCATCATCAAAAGCATAAACAACAACAACAACAACAACGTAGCTATTGGCAACAAGCAACAGGAGTCATAACGCTAACAACAACAACAACAGCAAAGATTTTAGTATCATCGTCAACATGAAGACGTCAAAAATGAAATGAGAAATCTATCCATTTTCTTCGGTAGTTGCCAGAGTGCAGCATTACTTGTATATTTGTATGTGTATATGTTTGTTGTGTGTGTACAAGTTTGTTACTTGTGAAGAGGGTACAGGGTACATAAGAAGTTATAGTGTTCAGCATCCGCCTTGACTTGCACTTGTCCATCATATGAATGAGTTAATTGGGGTTATTATATTTATATGCCCACTTAGGTATGTACATACAGACAGACCCACACACACACACACACACACACAGTCAAAAATGTATTAATATAATATAATATATCTATATATAAATAGAAATATAGTGTGGTGGTGAGTGTAGTATGAAAGCCTTATTGTTCTTTGAGACGATATTTCGAAATGGTTATTACCGTCATATGTTTTTAATAAATTTGGTGTCGATTTTATTTTATGGATTTTAGCAACTGCTCTAAATATATTTTTATGCAACTGGAGTTAATTAAAGCAAGCAAAAACGTTAACRGAAAACTTTAATACCCTACACAAATGCAAATATATTCATAAAATAAGTCAGTTTGTACGGCAACTCCCAGCCTTAGTGATTCTACCTTTAGGAGGGTTTGCTGGATAAAACCTCTGCTGTACTTTGGCTGCCCGGTTGCAATGCAACTCCACATTCAACTCACAAAGTGTCAGTTTATTCCGAATTCGGGTTTTAATCTCAACCACCACGATATTTGCCGAGAGGCCAGTACGCATAAGTAGGTTGTAGCGAATTCTAAGGACTTCTGCTCCCTACGACCCTAACTGATCGGCATTGCGACCAGTGGAGATCACTCCACTAACATCTAAAAGTCTAGCAGTCCAACTAATCCCCATACCACTATCTCCGGAATGTTCGAGTACATCGGGCGCTCTGCAAGACAGAAACTGAAGTATGTGTTACCCTCAACAAACCTAATGTACCCGATGTACTCGTCAGTTTCCTGACCTTTAGGACTTCCCCCTACAGTTCCCAACAGTMTTTCCCTCTAAAACTGACTCTATGATCTAGAAGCCTGTTGCTTCAYAAATATTCCTCCCCCTCCACGCCTTCATCGGGAATCCAATAATTCCGCTGTAATGACACACACAAGTCCTACTAAGCGTGAATGCCTGCATCGCAGCCGTCGAAAGATGAAGTAGAAGGTCATCCGGATACCTATAAGATTTACTCAGACCTCCACATTTCCATTCATGCCGACTAGAGAAAAATTTCTGTCCGAAAAGTAGCTCCGCCAAAGAGTAATGTCCAGACAGTCAAACGCCTCCASTTGTTGCACCACTCTATCCCAGCAAGGACATATTCCCTAACAACATTCTGAACATAAAACTATGCATCCTCTCTACTACATCTTTTCCTGAACCCATACTGCTCGTCCCGCCACATAACCCCCGTTAGCTCCTGAAGAAGTACTTTTGAAAGTACTGGAAGGAGAATGATGCCCCGGTAAGAACGAGGATCGATCCTGATTATATCAGGGGACTTCAGGAAACTTGAGGACCATCATGTAATGGAGGAACAGGTATCTTGCTTGTGCTTGAGGTATCTGCATCTGTGACCTATGAAAGAATGCACCTAGCAGACTCCCACACACTCTCTCCACGACGATAACAGAGCTGATATCCTCTTATGAACCCGGCAGATCTTATAAACCTGACACTAGGGGTCGTTCCTGTTTTCCGCCACAAAACTTCTCCACTCCTCTTCATCAATTTTGACTAACTTTCCTTTATATTCTCTCATCGCATAACTAAACTCACACCTAAGCTGGGACTCCTTGACTGAATTGGACTGTCGAACAGGTTGAAACTTTCGCCTCAACCGCCTGACAGAAATTCTCTCCGATGAAGATTGAATTAACCATGAAACTTTCTCACTTCCTAAGAATCTTATCACCTGACATAACCCTCAAACAGACGAATAGACATGCAGATGACCACGGTTAAATCGACTCTGATCGTCACGCCTATCCGATAGGGATATTCACGCTTATTTTATTGTGCCTCCGCCGTTTCTCTTTAAATCTTACAAGCTTAACCCTGTTCAGGGTACAATTATGCTATCAGTTTAATGGCGGTCAACCAGCGGGGAATTTAATTACTTAAAGTTCGTTAGTTGACTTAATTATATTAATTATAATTATAATTTTATGCCTTTATGCCATTGGCTCTGGAAACTAACCTTTAAATAATTAAATTAATAAATAAATGCATAGGAGTAAATAACGCTAGGCTCAAGTGACGCTCTAAACCTTGGATCAGGCAAGCCAAAACCCTTTAATATCATTTTACTATTTTTTTTTTAGCTATACAGCTTATAGCAGTACGAAAGACACTCCTACTCACACCTAAGACTTTCGCTTAGCCTTATAAGCAYTAGGGAAAACGCCCCATAAACATGAAAGAGGTAAAAGAGTATAGAAAAAAACGCAAAATAGTGCAAAGAACTAGTACAACAAGTAAATGCCTTGTGTGCATTTATTCTAAGGCCTTCATTATAAGTTTTTTTTTTTAATGTATTTTTAACATTGCAAGTACAGTTTTGAGCATATTAATTAGTACACTCTGTTATAGTGGCTTTAAAATGCTTGAATATTTTATAATTTACTTAAAGAATTTGAAGTTTATTTCACTTCTCAGTACAAAGTTAAAAATATTCAAATTATAGCCTCAAGAATAATTTTTTACTTTTACTAAAACATTATTTTAGTTAATTGATTATATACTTATTTGAATACAAATATCAGGTGGCAACGCCTGCAGCAATATTTTTGGAATAATTGTCATATCACATTCATAATCATACTACATTTTTTTGTTGAATTTTTAAATTACTAATGCTATTAAAATATTAATAAAGGTGGCAAATCAGTTCTAATTTGTGTGTAACTTCTACTCTTTACAAGAATTTAAAGTTTTTTCATACATAATTTTACAAATAATCAATTATTATTGAATTTCAAAAATTATTTTCTCTACATAGGTGGCAACTCCATAAATATTTCGGGAGCGAATTTTATTTTAAAACTTTTAATTGTAAAATTTTGCAAGTTTCCGACCGCTTGCACAATTTCAGAAAGATTTTATTTTAAATCAGATGGCAACTTCATAAAAACTACTATTGAAACTACATTTACCTTGAAGCTGGTAGTCTATAGATAAATAGTAAAACTTGTAAATCTACAATTTTCCGACCAATCTTATATAACTTATAATTCAAATTCAAAAGTTCCTTATTTTAAGTAAGTGACAACTTTAGAAATTGATCTTAGTACAAAGCTTTTACTACTACATATTTGCAAAATTTAACTTTTAATTACATTTCAAAATCGCTTTTAATTCAACAGTTTAACAACTAACTTAACTTTTAATTAAAATTCAAAAGCAAAAGTGTGGCAACTCCACACAATAATAATTTTAAAATAATTTTTAGAAGGCTTTTAAAACATTGTCTAACTTTAATTTAAAAATTTGTAACTAAACTTTATTATCTTGCTGTTCCCACTAATATGCACAACACCTTCTCCACAAACATATGCTAAAGAATACTATAGCAAGCATGTGCATAAATAAAAAATGCATGGCACACCGCAAGTGTGCATGTTTCCATAAAAGCACACACTCCATCCAACCAGCGTTGAAGCCGAAAGACTCGTGGTGCAACGCCAAGTTGCGGCGCTTGGCGTTAAAAAAAGCAACGAAAGAAATAGCATGCAGAGTATGAAAAATTTAAATGCGAAAATATATATGAAGCAGATAGAAGTAAAAAAAAGCTAAAAGAAGTAGAAAAAACAAAAGCATTGGCATATGAGTGATGCATGTTAGGTATGCATATACGACTATATAAGAACGTACATATAAATATGCATATAAGTATGTAGAATGTGCGCATATATTGTGGCTAGCCGCCATATTTAATAATACGCCATCGTTCAAGCACATTCTTACTTCTCTTTTTTTAAAATATTCATGCATTTTTTCATATTCTGCAGTTTTTGCGTTAGGCACCGGCTCTCAACAGACCAGCACCGACTTATTGCCCTCTTGTTAAAAACGTAACAAAATATATTGGTGTTTCTATTGTATGAAGAACAGTGGGCCTGCACCGATTAAAAGAAAGACCAGTTAAGAAAAATATAAAAAACTTTTTGCAGAAGATGGCTTATGTTGTGGGTATGAAGAAGGCGTTGGAGGAGAGAAACAGTGAGCTTCTTTACAGATGGGTCAAAGCTTGACGGAAATGTTGGTAGAAGGGTTTATTTTCAGGGGCTCTCTATCAACTCCAGCTTCAGAAGTTCTGACTATTGGAGTGTCTTCCAGATCGAGCTTACAGCTATTAAGATAGCAGTAGATTTACTGCCCCGGAGTGCAGCCTCCTTCAGAGAAGTGGCCGTCCACTCAGATWGCAAAGCGGCGATACTAGCATTGAACTCATTAACAGTGCGTTCATGGCTGGTCAAAGAGTGCCTAACCTCTCTATAAATAGCATCGAGTGTGTTTGTGGTAAGACAGGTATGGGTGCAAGGTCACAGCGGACTCGCAAGAAACTGTTTAAGCTGATGAGGTAGCAATAAAAGGCACCCTAAAACATATCGGTAAAATGGGAGTGGGTCGCTGCTGCCGTATCATCCTGTGTTCTACTACCAGATAACCGGACTTCAGGGAAGCTTGGCCAGCGCTGCATCACCATCGGTACATGCGCTGTCACAAAAGCCTTTTGACCCAGGATCGATTGCAAGAGATCTAATGCTCTCTTTGTTCTCAGTAAGGCTAGCCTCTCCCTAASTGTGGKKCTTTTAACAAGGCATTGTTCTGTTSGCGTTCAAGCAGTAAGGCTGAGAATCCTACCAGATGCCATCTGCAGAATCTGTATCTAAGAAGATGAAGTGAAAACAACTCAACACTTTCTTCTTGACTGTCCCGCGTT